>NW_026623515.1:765803-928634 GCF_030028575.1 Malurus melanocephalus | reverse complement strand
TGGTCCCAGTCCTGCCCTCCAGCCCCTGCTTGGACTGGAGCCACCAAAATGGAGAGGAAAGGAAGAGGAGGAGGGGAAAAATAGAATAGAATGATGAAGGCTCCACCCTAATTCTAGCTCAGGTAAATCAGAAACCTTCCATTTCTGTGGATCTTGCATTTAAGAATTCATCCCACTGTCCATTCTAGTGCAATGCAGCACTCCAAATGCTGGAGGACAGAAAGTCTCCCTGCACCTCCGTTCAGCTCAGTGCTCCACGAAGACTTTCTCTGGCAGCTGTGAGCACTGGGAAAGGGTAAGGAAGGCATCAGATGGTRGGGAAGTGCCTCACTCATTTGTTTGTTGGTTTGGATGTTGTTTTAAGAGCATTACAGCCCCTTGTTCTCTCCCAGTGCTGGCCTCAGGTTTGCTGTGCCAGAAAGGCTCCGAGTGCACACCCTCAGGCATCCCCTATTTATCTGCACAACACGGCTGTGGGAAGGGAAGTGCTGCTGGCCCTGAAAAAAAAATAAATTACCATGGAGTGACTGACAGGCAGAYGAAGGCTCAGCACCCCAAAAGGAGGCAGATAAAAATCAAAGGAAGGTGAGGATCAGCCTGGGTGATTTTCCCAGGGGTGGCACAGGTAAGACACGATTCCTGGTGGTTTTTGGTAGGTTTGCCCATCCCCAGGTCACCTCTGTCTGTGCCCTGGAGCTCTTGGAACAGAACCCAGAAGAGCAGGGGGCTGGCAGGCAGCAGAGGCCAGGCCCCCTCCTGTGTATCTTAGGATGCAGCTCAGCCAGTATCACATCACTCTGGGCTAGAAATCACATTTGCTTGGGTCCCAAGATAAAGCAGCATATAATATCTCAGTAATTTTCCACCCATCCATTCGGTCTCATGCACTCAGCATTTACTATCATCAGCTTTATTGTCTCTTCCAATGCAAACAGCCCTGCAGCTCAGCCTTTATCTTCCCCTCCTTATCTCCAGGCTTCCAGGCTGGGGCAGCCCTCTGGAAAAAGTGAGATTTTTCTCAAAGAAAACATGATTGCAGGCAGTTGACTTCAGATAGGCCCTACTACTTCTCACTTYATAGTGGGGAGGCAGCCCCAGTAGGAACCTGTGTATTTAAGTGGAATATTTCAACAGCTGGGAAAAACCCCATCCTGCTRGTGGAAGTGAGGGAGATTCACATGGCTCCAGCCAGCAGAAACCAGGGAAGCTGTGTGGCCTGACAAAATGGGGACATTGGCTGGTATTTTTTCAGAGCAGGGCTTTCTGTGAGGTGTTTTCCCCAGTCAGAGGCTCCCTTCCTCATGGTGCTGCACTCACCAGCAGCCAGGACACACAGGAACATCTCACATTTTTTCCTGATAAAAGAAGACTCCAGGAAAGACTTTGGGAAGATGCAGGGAAACAGAGCAGATGCTGCTCCAGACCACTGCTGGTGGCCATGAGGGCTCAGGGAAGGATGGCAGGCACAGCCATGCTCACAGCAAGACTCGTAGGACATGAGGATCAGAATTCTGTGCTGCTCTGCATGCTGGAAATTGTATCCACTGGGTTCAGTTTCTTTAAAAAAATCATTCAGAAGTATTTGGAGAAGCTGAAAGAAGCCTTGACTTGAAAGAGGAAGTGTGGATTGAAATCCTAAATGCTTTCAATGCTCTAAGTCCACATGTGAAGCATGATTTAAACCGAGATATGTGTTGCCTAACTCAGATGATTGCAGTGACAGTTCCATTAACCTCTCTGGCTCCGGGGGGAAGAACACATCCCACTAACACCAGCTCTGAACAACAAAATACATGCCAGCTGAAAAGTTAACACGCAACTGGCATTATCTCTGTTTTCTCTCCAGGCTGTGCCAAGGTACTCTTTTCTTATGGAGACTTGATCCACCTCAATTTAGCAAAGAAAAAAAAAGGTAAAAAAATCAATTCTCTGAGTCTGAATCCCAGCACTTGGCAAGCTGCACCCTGGCGAGTACTTCTCGGAGCAGGACACGTCTTGTTCGCTAGAAAAGCTTAAAACCCAACACCTCRGGGTGCATTATTGCAGGAAATTTTTATCACGAGGGAGCAGTTTCCTGAAATCACACGGTGAAAGGGGTGTGGGAAGGCATGGAGTCTTTCTTCCATTCTGCCCTGGTGAGAACACCTCCTACAAGAAGCAAAATTATTCACAGGCAGGTTTGACTTAAGCTGCAGCCCTCTTGTTCTGCGGTCATGTAGCACTGTGAGCCACAGCTGAAATCTGCCTGAAATTCGAGGTCAGTGCGAGTGAGCCACCTGGGATTCGGCTGTAAGGAACACTTTGACCAGCTACTATATTTGGAAAGGCCAAGATTAAGCAGAGCTTGAGGACTGAGTACATCCTCGAGGTCTAGAGTGCGGCAGGACCTCTAGGACCGGATCCCATGAAAGCAGAGATGCCCTAATACAGTGCTGAGCATGCCATATAAATATGTCATTTCCAGTGACTCACTCTTCCCACAGATTCCTGTCTGTGCYGTGCTGCTGTTACTGTAAGGAGCAATTTGTGGGTGAGACTGTTTCACCAAGGGCAATATCYGTGATTCAACACTTTCTCCCATCCTGCTTGTTTGAGAGCATGTAAGAGAGATATTCAGGTAGGAAACAGGTTTCATACTTCCTCCACATGCTGGAGGCTGTGATTGCTGAGTTCTCACTTCCCTGACCCAAAACTTCTTGCTTTCAGCACTGTGGCTGTGCCTGGGAGCTCCAGCTGAAGCTCAGGTGGTGGCTGTGCTGGGGGCTGTTCACAAATGTGCCCCAGACGACACCCTGGCGAGAGCAGGCACCAGGCTAAGGCATATTTGCAAACTCTTCTCCTCTCTCCATCACACCCCCCCACATATCACTTTTTTTTTTGAGAAAACATCCCCCATTGCCTGTTCCCCACACTCCAAAAGGGCCCTACCGAAATTGCCTGACTTTGTGGCTCCGGATGAAGCTGTTGCTCTGAGCAAGTACAGACTGACAGAGCGATTGCCATAGCAACAGAAGTTATGTGTGAAATCCCTGGGAACCCGTCCTCCTCCTCCTCCCCCACCCATTCAGGTCCMTTTTCAGCTTCCTTTCCTCTTTCTTTTCCCAAGGTGCCAGTGTCAATTCATTCCTTGTGCTGAACACCTGGGGAGCTGCTTTGAAAGCAGCCCCGCCGGGTTACGATAGCGTGCCACCAATTACTGCAGCGGCAGGACAACTTTGTGGAGCATCACATTGGAAAAAATGCACCCTGCTGGGGCTTGAGAAAGTCTTAATAAGGCAAATTGAAAGAGGGCAGACAGTGGGAGGGTTGCTGCCTGCATTTAGGACCTTAAGGGCATCCACCAAATTCGTTCCTGATCAGATCAGCACCGAACTATTTACTTTTTGAGATGGCTAAGTCAACAGATGCGCATCAAAACAAATTAAAACAAATTAACATCGAGCTGCTAATGGCTCGAACCACACAAAATAATGCAGGTTATTAACCCCATAATAAGGAGCTCATTAAAATGGGAATTGCCAATTAGGTTACTTAGGAGTTCCATTAGGAGGAATACAAGCAACAGGAAAACCACTGAATATTTGCCAGTTGCTGGGTGCWACACTCTGTGGAGACTGATGGCCAGGGAGATGCATCCAACTGGTGKAGACTGGAAGCACTGCCAAGGGCTGCAACACAACCAAGCTGTCTTAAACCACAACAGGATTAAGTTCAAATGTCTCATGAACTCAACACAGACCTTGATGAGGTGCATTTTATGCAGGCAGTGCTGGAAGTTTCATTGGTGGTGAGGGTTAAGGATACCCGTGCTACCACTCACATTAGCATTTGTATTGACTTTTAGCTTCCCTTGGCAAGCAGTGCTTCCTTCAGGTCAAAAGGGGCATTTTTAAACACCCCCTGGACATGAAGATCAGCCCAAAACTTAACAAAAGCTTTTTATGTTTTAATCTCTGACAAGACAGACATGAAATAGGACAGCTACAAGCAGCACGACCTTGCATGTAGACATCGCCAAACTGCTTTGGAGAAGAGATTTACTACTCCAGTCTGTGCCCTGCATGTTACTGTTTCTCACAGCTCTGGGGTTTTAACTTAYTCTTCCCAGGTACTGGCATTTTTATGTCATCTGGAGGGAGCTGGCAGGCTCTCAGAGCTTGCTTTGCTTTCTATATGTAAAAATACATTTCCCCCGACATCCTGAAAATGACATGCACAGAAGAGACCTTTAGGCTTTATTTTGTTGCTGTGTAAAAGTAGCACAATAACGTCCTCATGTTGAAATCCCCGTTTCCCAAATGGCACCAGTCTTGCTTTCCCACTCACACTTGAGCAGATTTCAGATATCACAGAATCRCAGAGTATGCCGAGTTGGAAAGGACCCACAAGGATCACTGAGCCCAACTTTCAGCCCTGCACAGCACCATCCCCAAGAATCACASCATGTGCCTGAGAGTATCACTCACTTAACTCTCACAAAACCCAGATTTGAGCTGAGTGTTCCAAAACAAGCTTTTAGACATATTAAGAATGAGACAGACATTTAAAGGTTTCCGACTTTAAAAAAATGCTTTAAAAAAGAGAAATCCWTATTTTCCCTTCTGAAGGCAGAGAAAGCCCCAAAGTGTCAGGTGCTTCATGAGGTAGGAGAAGGCAGAAGGGAGCAGGAAAGGCTGGTGTGATGCCTGAGGAGGTGTTTGTGGCAGACACAGTTTCCTGAAGCGCTCTGAAAGCATCAAAAAGGGGCACTTTTTCCTCAGGAAAGGATCCAGCACTGACCCTGGGAGGGTAASAGCTGTGATAAGCTCCTTCTGTGACATAACTGAAGGGACCTACACCACCTACACCTAAGGGGCCACACCACCAGGGGTAAGAATTGCAGTCAACCTAAATGCTAAACTTCCCACAAGGACTGAATTGCCAGGAGAAGCTACATTTAGTTAAGTATTTGACAATACCCATCTTTATCCATGCTTTACCTTCACCCCGTCACAACAATCAAAATCTCTGCAGTGCCAAACTCGACAGCATGTCAGGATATATCCCACTGTGGGTTTAYACTGCACTGCCCAGTGCTGGGCTGAGCTKAGCTGGGAAAGCAAGCTTTTCTGTGCTGGAATGCCACTCCTGGAGCTGACACACCTTTGGGAAAACTCCATTCCAGCTCCATCTTAGGCCAGCTTGCAGTGCCTATTGAAAACCCTGCTCATGATGCTTGATTTCACTTATGGTTCCAACAACCATCCCAAAAGCTCCTGGGGAAAATGACCCCGGGATGGGGGAGAACACACAGGGGTTGATTGCTCCACCCTAAAGCATCACCAGTCCCTGACAGGGTGTGAAGATGAGAGGCCCTACAAGGGACCACCAGAGTGTGGCAACTCTAGGAGAGCACAAAGCCCTGCCATATCAGGGCTTTATGTGGGATCATGAGACCGGTGTGTGTGCACTTCTTTTTGATATAACTAGACTGGCACTTCAAGGGGAAGAATTGTGTGAGCATGTCAGGARTAGCTTTATGCAGCCCAAGGTGAGCATTTGAAAGTTATTTAATAGGCAAAACTGTGCTTTGAACAGTCAGCAAATCAAGGTCATCCCATTCAACAAAATCACAAAGAACWAAAGTGCTAAATTAGTATGGTAATATATTTACAGTGAATAATTTAAGCAGCTCCAGAGTTGAAGATTTTCTTCAATGCTTTGAATTTAGYTCTGCTCTTAGAACCACTTAAAATGGTAAATTATGTTCTTTTATCCCACTGGTCTCATGGAAACTCAGTCCCTCCTGTCATGACTTCATAAGGGATATTTGCCTTAAAGATTGARCAGGGACAGGTCCTGTTCACTTTCATCTTTTCCAAGATGTTAAGTTTTGCACATATGCTTGCTGAGGACACAAAATGAGATAAACCAGGTTTTACTAGCATTATCTGAGAAACCATTAAAAAGATKTTAAGTATATTTAAAATTAGAACTGTGCTGTAATCTCAGCTGGTAYAGACAGACATATTTCCGATGGTATAATGGATCTATGCCAAATTACATCAGCTGGCCACAGCATAAGATGTTAAAACCAACTGGAAAAACTCATCTGATATTTAAAAGCACCATATGGAAGCAGAGACTTCAKGAAGATACTTCATTCAGGGTATTTTGAAAACAGAATATGTCCTACAGTAGTGCAGAAGGAGGTGTATTAACTTGTATCTATGTCCTGTGGGCAGTAATTATAATTTAAATCTTATTAATATTGCTCTATATCTTACTTAACAMTAATTGTCATGGTCTTCTGGGGTAAATGAATAGAAAGGCAGTGATACATTGTCACTTGTGCATTTAGGAAAAATAAATTTTAAATGAAYGAACAGAAATGCTGACCCTGGCAGGACTTGCTTTGGCAACCCCAGTGCYAYGGGTTGTAAAGGATATTTACAAAATATCACATGGAATATATMTAAAWTATTGTATAAARTAKATRCAAAATATGTACATTGGASAGAGWCTATTTACAAGARCATGTAGTGACAGCACAAGGGGGAGTGGATTCAAACKGAGAGAAAATTTARATTRGATATTAGGAAGAAATTCTTCYCTGTGAGRGTGCTGAGGCTCTGGCACAGGGTGCCCAGAGAAGCTGTGGCTGCCCCATCCCTGGGAATGTTCAAAGCCAGGATGGATGGAACTTGGAGCAASCTGCTGAGRTGGAAGATGTYCTTGTCCATGGCAAGAGAGTTGGAATGGGATGATCTTTAAGGTCCCTTCCAGCCCTGGCTGTCCTGTGATTTATGATTCTGTGAAAATGTAGAGGCTCGGAGAGCCCCCAAATCTGAAGAAATCAATATTCAGTGGGCACAGAGGCTGTGCTTGGCAAATAGACTGGTAACTGTGAGTGGTCCTGTCTACCTGAATGTGTTCGGCACGCCCATATTCAGCAAAGTAACCTCAAGAGGATATCAGTATGACCTGGACTACTCTGCTGAGCCAGGATCKGTCTCACCTTTGGTTTACACAAGAGCTCCACCCACAAGCTTGATGATGCTCAAATGCACAAATGGTGCTGTTTGTGGAGCAGACACCATGAGAGGGTGACACAGACAAACATGGGAAAGGAGCCTGCTTTCTCACTCTCCTTGGCAGCAGGTTGARGAGCACAGTGTGTATTTTGTAGTGATTCAGCATTTGACTACCTAAAGAAACAAATAAATCAGTGTTTCCAACTCTGTTTCCCTTATGCCTTTTTAAAGGGAAAAGATGCTTTGAAGAAAGAAAGATCTTTGAAGATGCTGCAGTGATTAAAGCTTTATTGTGAAGATTGGTGTAAATGAATGTATATTTTTCATCTGTAAATGAAAGGCACAACTGATCATTCTCCTAAAATATGAGTCTGCTATTGCTACATGGTTTACAAAGGAGAATAAAATTAATTCCTGTGAAAAGTTCAGATGGGGAATAATGTTAAAGGGTGTTTTGTCAATGGAAGTAATGTACAGGCAGTTAAATGTTTGGCACATGTTTTCTTGGCTGAAGATCTCATGTTTTGTCAATACACTTAGGACAACACATTAAGCCCACTAGAGACCTGCTCTGAAACCCAGAGCTTTCAGGAGCTCTGTATCAGGTCACTTAACAACTTCAGAACAGAAAGAGAAAGGGACATGAATCAAACAAAAACCAAAAGTGGCACCAATACYGCCAAGAACTCCTGGTTTGCAAGCACTGACACCTCCCTTTCCATCCTGTTAATGAAAATAAGCTCATGCAGGCATGGATAAGAAGCACTGAAACTGAAATATTAAATTTTCCTTTCCTATTATCTGGCAAGACAGGATGGAGGAAAATTTGCCTCAGAGGTGTCTGCAGCTCAGCCCCTGCTGAATACAAGGGCACCTAATCAGGGGCTTCAGTTCTTTGTGAACTTGAAATCTGTGTATGGCCTGGTGGGGATGGTTTGGGTGGAAGGACCTGGATCACCACCACCACAGCACTGACTCAGGCCCACAGCACACAAATTCTGCATTTTTAGCCTTAAATGGCTAAAAAACAGTGGAATTTAATGTMAAATCATATGCATTATGTACAACAAAATGACTGGTTTATACCATTATGTTTTGATTTCCTCAGGAAAACTAGGACAATTAAAGGCAGGAAGGAAGATCATAAATTTAAAAGGAGACATGGGCATCACCACTCACCTGAATAGGAAGCTTTAAATAGCCTACCATTGACTCATCATAATTTGRAAACTGGATAGCTTACAGTTTTGCTCTTTCTTGCAGAAGACAGAATAGATATGATACTTATGAATTAAAATAGACTTATGGTGATCTGTACCTAAATAGTTATAATACCTGTATTAATTTTAATTATATGTAATAAAATTACATATAATGCCTTTCACAGCATAGACATACAGTGAATAATAGCTAGTTCTGGGAGCCATCATGTGAAAATGAAGAGTTAGTTTTCAGCCTTTCAGTCACAATAAATTCTCCATCACAAGACTTGGTTGCTTACCAAACCACTCAGGCTCTAACACATTGCCCACATCTAGACAGATAAATATGACTTTTTAACCAGAGAGACCGATACATGTAACATCTAGTTAGCTGTGCTCTATAACTGCTGTTTTCTGTAATAGTCTTCCTTTTTATAAAAGAATATGTTGTGACTGCTGAAATTAATGTGAACATCAATAATGTATAAGTTCTTAATCAAGATGAGGTACTCCACTGTGCGAGAGGTTGTGCATCTTTATATTAAATCTTCACTCTGTCTCTCCCTATTATTTAATAGATTAAATAGATGAAGCATGGAGAAAGGTAATTTTATCCTTATCTCCTGAGAGGGAACTGTTATATGTGGGGCTAGGAGGATTGGGTAACTTGAGTTCTGGAAAGCTGGGCTGGGACCAGGAACTGACCCTGGGCTGCTGATCCCATCATCTCAGCTGTGAGCCTGCCCTTCCTCTCATTTAGTAGCATCAAAGTGCAGTGCAGTTTGAAGATCAGATAATGAAACATTTCCTATGAAAAGGTAAAATTGAATTTGGATCCTTGGTTACTAGTCCCAAATCCAACCATTATTCACATTTCTGCATATTCCCMTTGTGATTGTTTCTCTGAAACAAAACTTAGGCAAGCATCACATTGCTCAGCAGCACAGCAGCCCTGGAGCTTTGGGATGTGCCTTAAAAACTCTTTTCAGCAGCTTGTTGCACACACATGGCCTTTCCCTGAGAACCAGACTCAAAAGGCAGGTAGTTCAGGCAGAATTTGAGCAAGATGGTGCCTTACTGTGGCTTCTGTGCAGCCAGAACACACTTCTGAAACCGACACGGTAACCACAGATGAGCAGATCCCAAATATTTTGATAGACAGAGCCCCATAAAACATCAAGTTGGAAACTYGGCAGCCCACAGAAAGCCACGACTTCGGTGGCTGCCTCAACCTRTATCCAAGCAGCAGCCCACACGAGTCAAGGGGTGGGAGGGAGTTTCTCATCCCCTTCCTCCAGAGCTTCCGTTGGTGTTGCTCCAGTCACTGTCACGGGCACTCGAGTGATGCTGTGTGATTCCAATGCGCTGTCACCCTCCCAAAAATCCGGGGGTGGATTTGACATCGCTTCATCACCGTGTGGTGAAAGCCTTTCCCCCGAGAAGAATGGCCAGGAATTCCTTGGCCTGCTGTGARCAGCACTGCCAGGGCTTCAAGGTGAGGAGCTGTCACCTGTGRTGAAATCAGGAAAGAGCCAGGAGTGTCTCTGCTGGGTGCAAAATCAGGAATGAAGTACCCAATGCAGACACATCGTGCGGTGGGTTCCCAAAAATCCCATGTTTATAAGGGCTTGGAGGTAATGTGTGTGAAAACAAAGAATTTGCTAGCTGGCCATGCACATTTTGAGATTTGTGGATCATAAATTGCAAAGTGAATCCCAGCCAGAAGTCAGTGGGCAGACGACACAGAGAAATGGGAACATTGGCGGAACAAGTGGTCCAGCARTTTTGTAAGGAAACCAGTGAAATTCCCAATAAGTCCTCTCATATTTTCCAGATTGTGTGGTGTGGATTCAAGTGCAGCATTAATCTCCTGTCTGTGATGTAGTTGAGGCTGTGAGCTAAAAGGAGTTAAGTTCTTGAGGTATGGCAGTGCAGCATGTCTTTCTCACAGTTCCCACACTGGAGATCCATGATACTACCACAGGGATGTCAAGAAGAAGGTGAGATTTATATCTCCTCTTGCCCACATTAATTAGTCTCTGAGAAAAAGGAACAAATAGCACCACTGCACAGGACATCTGTAATCCTTATGCTGGGTTTGAACCTCTTGGTGTGATAATTTATGTTCATTTCTTTGCCTGCCTGATGTTTGCCTCGCCAGTCCCTGTCTGTAGACATCTGGAGTGATTTAACCCTGTGCCACTGGGATTTCTCACCTCTTTTTCAGTGACATTCCTTCCACTATAACATTTCCCCCCCAGTATTCAAGCTCTGAAGATTTTGCTTTCATTTTCACATCTACCAGCCCAAGGAACATTGCCAAAAAATGTGACTGTAAGCATGCTGTGATCCCAGAGGCAGCAAGGTGGTGACTCCATGGAGCTGGAGAACCAAACGCAGGACCTGAGTGTATGGTGGTTTCAAACCCTATTCTTCCCCACAGTGGAGACCTTTCCCAGCCAATCCYGCTGGAGACCCAAGCCCATTATCCCCTTCCCAGTCTGAAAGTGGCCATTTGCTCACTGAGGAGCCCTGCTTCCCCCTCCCACTCTGCAGCATTCTCTCATGGTAAAGTTTGTCTCTGTATCAGACTATACCCTGCTGCCTTCTATTTTTTTTTTTTTTCCCAGGCTATATATGTGTTTATTTCCTTTGATGTTCTCAGTAAATAGGCCATTCCTTCCGCCCTCTTGTGTGTACCAATTAATCTATACCATTACCTGTTTGCCTGCACTCTTTTCAGAAGGCCCTGCCCCAGGTGGAATTCCTATTAGCACTTCAAAAGGGGATTGATCTGGGTGTTTTTGATGAATTATCAGTYGTAGCTTTCTATCAACATTAGCATCCAAGGAGCTCTTTGGATTACTCCTCTCCACAGCCTCTGGGGCTGCTGCTTTGACCTCTCCTTAGTGAGCAATGTTACCCTGTGGATGTTTCTGCACTTGGATTCGTTAAATTTCTTGCTATTCCCACTATGTCCCACTCTTCATTTATTGAAATCCCTTTAGGATGGTGCTTCTAATAAATGATTTGCAATTCACACTCCAGCTGAGTGTTATCTTTGTATTTGATTGATGTATTTTTCTTCTCCTTCCTCAATGCTACTGCAGATGAATATAATGTCCAACTCAGCAGGAGTCCCCAAGGAGCCCAACATGGCAATATTTATAAGCATACTCCACTTTCTATTGTAGGGGCTGATTTTAATCTCTTTCATTGTTATTCTCTGTATCCACCCTACATCTTTCTTCTGATGTTTTGGGTCCRGTCCAGCCACTGTTAAAGTCAACTGTGTCTGCATGGAATCCTTTAGGGSTGGTTCAGATTCTACAGGAATATTATGTCTGAAGAAACTGTGTAAAATTACTTACAGAAATCAGGAAGAAGAGTTCTCTGTACAACCAGTCAGACAGCGAAACTCTTAGGGGTAAATTTACTGAGTGACTCAAGGGACCATATCCTTTTTTCCTCCCACCAGCATGTCCCACCATGGTGTATACTCATCCCACATGATGGATAAGCAGCTGCTTGTCCCTCACTCTCCCCACCCAACACTTCCCACTCCCTGTGTTTCCTCCTCCCATCAGCACTGTAATCTGTAGAGTCTATCAYTTGGGTGCCAGTGCTCCTCTGACAGTGCCCTCTCTGTGTGGGTGACACATTTCTGTTTGGCTCCACCTGCAGAACAGCTAACAGCGCTTTCTGATTATCAGAGACCAAGTTTCACCTGGAAAGGATGTCAAGTTAATTGATCTGTAATTCCCCTTTTGGAAAAGAAGTGTGATGTTTTCCCTCTGCCAGTCACCAGGGCTTCCTCAGATCTCCAGGAGCACTTGAAAATAATGGATAATGGGCCTAAGAGTTTTCCAGCTAATTCCTTTAATACCCWTGGGTATGTACCATCTGGCCCTCTGTGCCGATTTGAATGCATTGTGCTCTTTATATTTCTTTGCTGTTTCTTTAATGATTCTGCTAACTCTTAGCTCCCARCTTCTTGGCTTTCCTTTGATTGCTCATTGTACACAATGTTTTAAAAGGAATTTTAGAAAATGGGAATAGGTGATTTTTTTTTCAGCTCACTGTATCCGTGGTAGAAATTAACTTGCTTTTTACATCAAACTTTCATCAAGAAGAACTGTGTCTCAAAAGTTTCAGCTGAGATTATTGTCTTTTATCCTATCCAAGCAAATTTTCCCGCTATTTGAAAGAAAAAGGCACACAAGAGAATTTTCTCTAAGACCCTGTATCCAAGTCTTGTCTTCTCAATACTGGTAGGGAATTTTGCCTTCTTCCTATTATCTCCTATTTTATCTCTCTTCAAATGCATTTATGTGACCCTGCTTACATCCTTCAGTTATGTGTAGACTCAAGGCTGCTATTTTCTTATCTCTTTGCCAGTTTATATCTAAGCATCTCTTCATGAATCAAACCSACACCAAATGATCCAATCATGCCTCTACTTTCCTTTGAGGCCTCTGATWTCACAGGGAATGGCATTGAGATTCCAAGAAATTAACAACAACCTTCCAGCTGCATCTAAGCCAGGCAGATTGGGGTGATGCCCACTGAAGATGGCAGGGAATTGGTGAGTTGGCTGCCAAGAAGTTACACGTAGATTCTCCTCCTTCATCACTTCCCAGATTTCCTTAGCATGGCTGCCTCCAAGTATCCTTGGGGATATTTACCCCTGAGTACCGGTAGACCATTTATTCCACTTTCATGATGTTATTTCCTGGTCACATTGCTAATCTCTGTAGGTGCCACAGGATAAATTCTCTTTTCAATCACACTCAAATCTCTTCCCATTTTAGCATCAACACCATCTTGCTTTATTGTGCATTTCCCCTGCTTACTTCCATGTGGCTTGCTCCTATTTTTCTCCAAACTTTTCTTTCTATTATCCAACATTCTTCCCATAATATTTTCCATTTTAAATGGCTTCTATAGGATTTCCTTTTCCTTTTTTTAGAACAAACAATTTTTTTCCTCCTTTCCACATAGGCATATTACACACGACAGGTTTATACYTGTCTACCTCTAATACACAGTGTCCTTGAAATAGGTACAGACAACAATGGGCCTACCCACATGCTGAAAGATGGAGTAAAAGGCAAGTAAAGCTCATTAGATGAAGCACCAAGTAGGCAACACAACTATCAGGCCAAGGCCACACAATGGTTTTGCTTTGAATATGAATCATTCTCTGTCCAGTCTACTGAGGTTGCAAGGGGACAGTTCTCTTCTGTCTTGCTTTTTGGTGGCATCAGRTGAGGGAGGTTGTGGTTGCCTTCCCTTCACCCAGACTTTGGAAAATTGTCATGACCTGGACCCCAGTTCTCCATTCCTTTGGCACATCCAGCACAGTGATGTCTGGATATGGACTAGTCCGTGCCTGTCTAAATGCTGGATGGGAAGCGGAGCAGGATAGGATGCTCAATAACTTCCCCGATCCTTCAGGCTACAGAGAAAAAATGACCTCCTTTTTTTTTTTTTTTTTTTTTTTTTTTCAGAGACAATAAACAAAAGGCTACATTAAAACCTTTGTTTGCAGGAGATCACGAAGATTTCAGCGATGCCACACTCCCCTGAAGGAGGAGGAATTGAGAGGGTTATAGAACAGATTTACAAGCCCTGGAGAGAGGAGTATCCAACGGAAATCTTTGGCAATCCCCTTCCCTTCCTCTTCTGAGTCTCACCCTGGCTCCTGGTWACACTTAGAACAAAACCACCAGCTCTTGCTTATTTTTATTTGTTCTCTATTTTACCCTGAACTCAAATGAAACATCAAAGGTCTCRCTGAAGCCCTTGTTAGTAAAAATAGCTCCAAGGCCAATATATTTAAGACCCTTGAACGATATCTCTGAAATAAGTCATCATAAGCCCATGAGAGAGGAATAGGTTGTTTGTTGAGGGAACGTGTGTGGTGCTGATAGTGGGCAGTACTGACATGAAAAAGAGCAATGAGTGATGCTGCAAAACAAAAGGAAGGTGTGAAAAGGGGCGTGAAGATTGCATTGTGGAAGAAGAGCAAAATATATTCAAGCTAAAGGCCAATTTCCAACTGCCTCTRTTTTCTTTCCAATCTGATCCTCCTCCCTTCTGTAAAGTTAGGTTGGAACGTGTTTTTCTTTGTACATGAGGGAATGGTGACTCTTGGTACATCCTTGGTGCACGAGGGTATGACCCTCTCTCTCCCACAAAGCACTGCAATTTGTTTATAACCATCCAGAACTCATTTATTCCCTGTGACAGGTCCATTTTTGAAGTAAGATAAATGAAGGCTATGAAGGCATCAGGCCCATCCCATGCAGTTTTTTTTGAATCTGCCTCTTGTCTCTATTGCTCTGTGTTTGAATAAAACACTATACTTTTATTCTCTATTACTACAAACTTCTGTCTTGAGTTCCTTTGCTTCAGGAAYAATATTTTCCTGAACAAAAATAAACAACATTTTCTCTTTCCATCTTCTGCTAACAAGGTGAATGCACCCTTATAGTCATTAATCCACACTGCCTTTACATCTGCACTCTCTCACTGCAACTTGGGCAAGGACAGCTTGAGACACTGTGAYACCAACACCAGGTGGGATTTTCTGGAATAGAGCAGTTGAAGTCCTGTCTTCCTTTGACCTGATGTTTTTCACCACCATTTTCCAGCAAATGGTTCCCAAATGCAACATTTCTAATTCATTTTTCTCAGCTGTGATGGAGGTATATCATCTCAGGATGTAAACACAGGGTATTCCACAGATTCCTGCCTGTCCTGACCTGTCCTGGCAGAAAATTTATGAAAGCTCTTGAGTCATGAAGGAATCTTTCTGTGCTAGGATGGTACTYGAAAGAAGCTGGAAGGTTTACTCGATTTTATGCATGTACATCCTTCAAAGGTTACTGAATAGAAAAACCCACAGAAGCATATCCTTATGGCTCACCAGTGAGGGACATATGGGGCAGATGCAGGTTTCAAACCGCTGCCTGTGAGCAGTGCAGTTGAGAATTCCATYAGCTGAACCAGAGAAAAGGACAAAAATCAGTCAAAACCAGTCAGGTTCACAAGGGGCGAGTGCTGGAGGGTGTGAAAAAACCCAGTCTTAATGGACCTTAAGGCTGGTCTAGGAACGTGAGGGCTTGCTGCAGTTATTTAAGCAGGATGAACAAGATAAAAAGGGCTTGTTGGTGTTGGGTGCTGAGGCAGTGTTCAAGACATCCCTGACTCACAGCTCACAAGCTGGGACTCGTTTTGCAAGTTCAGCCCCTGYTCTGATAGGATCAGGGAATGTCTCTGGGCTGGATTGTGAAGGAAGCAGTCTTGCCAAATATGCTCTGCCCACAGCACYGTCCGGACCCGTCAGATGATATTTCTTCTAATTTTACTAATGTATGCTTGGCCCCAATTCCACGCTACCTGAGGCTACAGCCGTAACAAAAACACAGCACACATGGGTGCATGCAGCTGGTGGGAGTTGAGGCACGTGAAAAYGAAAAACACAGCCCTTTCTTAATTGCAGCAGAGAAATCAAGAAACAATATTCTGCTGAATCCTTTCCTTCTCSCTCTCTCTCTGTGGCACACCCTCACCCACCGGAGAAGACAACAGCAGGTTTCCTCCGGACAGAGATTGTTCCATACGTGARCAATGCTGAGATTTCCAGGCAGAAGTGGGTTTGTAATGCCACACACAGCTCGTGTTCAGGTGTGGCTCCCACACCAGGATCATCCCACGTACCCACCCTGTGGGTTGTGCTGGTGGTGATCTAATCCCTACCTGAGGATGAAACCATCACACTGCTGTCTTGCCATGGTCATGTAGGACATACAGTCCTAGAATGGAGTGAAAGAACAGGCACACATTTTTCTTCTGCCCATGAACTGCTTTCAGTTTCATGCTTTTTCCTTCTGGTGGAGGTGGGTTGGGCTGCAGCTCTGGGCTGAGTGCAAATCTCATTAAGCACCTCATGGGTTTTGAAAAGTTTGACCTCTTTGAGCTACGAGTCCTTCTGAATATGGCAACTTATAACAACATCACTGCTGTGTCTGTAGAGAGGAAATTAAAACAGAGGCCCCAGTGAAGGCATGGCACTGCTGGGGAAAAGAAAAGCTAGCCCCAGGGAAGGGGCAGAGTGGAACTCTTTGGTGCAGCCCTTGATTCTGCTCTCAGGATGTAAACAAAGGCACAAGAGGGATGCTCTGTCAGAGCAGCAGAACATGCTGAGGTCCTGATACCATCCTGAAAACAGCCAGCCATTGCAGCTCCTGACCTCCCTGCCACACCATCCCACTCACATGTACCTCTGATATCACTTGTTAGAGACCACCTTGTTCTCTCATAACTATTTCTGCTGGAAATCATGGAGAAAGAATCAGCATGGGTTAGAAAGATCCATGGGTAGTACTGAGAAGGCCATACAGGTTCTATGAAATTTAACATTTTTATGGACTTGCAGAAGTTTCAAGCTTCCTACAGTCAGAATCCTTTTTTTGCTAAGTTTAGAATGAGCTTTGCAGATACCAGGAGTACTGTCAGTCTAAAAGTTTATATTCATCACCCATAGCWCAGTCTATTTCTGTTGATTTTCAACAACAGCATTTTATTTACTGGCAGCATTTTTTTGTTGGCTGATGTTTAGCAGCTCCACCTGCCGAAGCCCAACCCTGCAGGATGATATGCAAGTAAAGATGATGCAAGAAATAGAAGATGGTCACCTCAATCTTCCACTTTTCTGATTCATTTCACACAAYTGGTATATAATTGATTGCTTTTTCACTGGTCTGTGCTGTCTCAGATGCCTTAAAACACTTGCCCAAGCAAGTTTCTTTTCCTTGCTCTCTCCAGGGGAGCCTCCACCCCTCTTTAGGCAAAGCACATGAGATGCAAAAGCTCAAAATTTATGGAGCCTGATTTAAAAGCCAGGATGTCTCCTGGTCTCAGGGGAAGGGAAATGACCCTTGGCTTATTTTGCAGTCACTCCTTTTCAGAGAAGGAAGTGCTAATAAGCACTCACTTGAGGCACAACAGCTTAGAGCAAATGAAGGCCAAAAAGCAGACACATAATTGCTGTGACTGGGGATAGAGGAGCCAAGAGGAACACGTGGGAAGTTTCCCTTGTGAGTGGTCCTCTGTGAGCAGTGCACATCAGCTCCTGTCTGAGACAGGAGCTACCCAACATCCAGAACTGCCCAGGGATCCTGCTTCCCCTCCCAGAGCAGCTCCCTTGGAGCTGGGGATGGGAGAGGAGACAGAAAGGAGAGACAGCATTGGGAAAGGAAATGCCTGGAAAACATCACAGGCGTGGGTAGGAATCCCACATGGAGWCAGTCCATTGCACACTCTGCGCATACATGAGCTCTTGAGCAGCTTGAGAACAGCTCTGAAACCCCGTCCTGCCCACCCAGGGGAAATCCAGGTGGGATTTCAAAGCCCAGCACCCTCAGGCTCTTGGGAGCCCTCCTGGAAGAATATCAGAGCACTTGCTCCCMCTGCACCCAGCACTTTCCCCTCAACCTGGCCCTTCCCCACTCTGAGGCAGGGCTGTCTCCTTGGCTGTGACACCTCTGAGCAGCCCACCCTGGTCCCCCCTCCACACACCCCAAAAGTGACCCTGCTCCAGGCCCCATGGAGCACCACACACAAAACAACATGAACACAGCACATGATGCAGCTGGGAACCAGAAGGGGCCATTATTTTGTCTTACCTGGCTTGGCAATGACAGACCATTGGATTTCACACGAGTACTGCATCCAGCAGCTTGGTTATGCAAAATATCTTGATCCTCTCAAGGCTGYGATGTCTCAGTCAGAATTTGGGAATGGAATGGACTGATCCTCAGCAGTGGCAGCAAAGGGTTTGGGTGAGCTGTGCCTCCACGGCACCACCAGGCAACCTGCAACTCATTGCTGTAGAGGAAAGCAAAATGAAACAAGATTCTTGTACTCTGGTCTGAGGAAAAAAAACCCAGTTTTGAACCTCAAACAGAATATATTCACTTTGACCCTCACCAAGTTAGAGTCAAGAGTCAGAAGGGGATGTGGCAACACTGCCATGTGCAATTGTTGCACCACTTTTCTTGTTGCACTTCCACTTATTGCTCAAGCACAATCCACAACACTTTTGGCCAGGACCTACCAGCGTTACACTGATTAAAAGTTCAGCATGATAGTGGATAACACCCTTATTTGCAACTTTTATASATCCCAGACAATGAGTAAAATGAACGTAAGTAATTTCTTAAAGACTTGATTCACAAAGGCTTGTGCATGCCATTTGAGTACTGTAAACAGCTTATAAGAAAATCTGTTATGAGGCAGTAAAACTAGGAGTCCCAGGCAATAAATTCTCATTTCTGTGGCCTTTTCTTGCTGGTACAAGGAGTCAGAAGGGCATTTGCTTTCACGGATGTGTGCAGACACRCCTTCCCACCAGATCTTTCAGAGAGAATGCTCCTCTGTAATGCCCTCGTCTTACAACAGGCAGGGAATGGCAGCAGCTCAGCCTCTCCCAACAAGCAATTCATGAATCAGCAGAGGGGATTATCCATTTAACATTGGTTCAGGCTTACTTTGAGAACCATGTGCTGTTCYAGGCCCCAAAATTTTGGAAAGGTGTCAAGGCACTTGAGTGCATCCAGAGGAGGAYAAMAAAGCTGGTCAAAGAGCTGGAAGAAATGCRCTGTGAGGAGCAGCTGGGGACTYTGGGCTTTTCCAGTTGGAAGARAAAGAGTCTGAGGAGTKAACTMATTGCTYTCTGCAGCTCCCTGAGGAGGGAAAGTGGARAGGGAGRTGCTGWTCCCTTCTCCCTTGGATCCAGTGATAGGGCACATGGGAATGGTCCAAAGCTGCTCCAGGAGAATTTCAGACTTGACATCATCAAACATTTATTTTCTAGGAGGGTGTTCAGACACTGGAACAGGTTTCTCGAGAGGTGGTCAATGTCACAAGCCTGTCAGTGTTTCAAGGGACATTTGAAAAACATCCTCAACAACATACAGTGGTCAGGCACTCGGACTGGATGATCATCATAGGTCCATTCCAACTGAAACAGTTCTGTTGTATTCCATTCCATTCCATTCCATTCCATTCCATTCCATTCCATTCCATTCCATTCCATTCCATTCCATTCCATTCCATTCCCTCTGATTTAGCATGTAGCTGATGGCAAAGGCCCCTGCTTGTCTTCCACACAGGGCACGAAGTCTGGCTTCGCTGGGTTGCTCAAACTGAATCCACAAGAAGGAATTGCATGGTGAGCGTGGTTTGGTGACTCCAACCTGCCAGCTCAGCCACCCACGCTCGTGCTCTGTCCGGGGGAAATGACACCTGGGCATTTCCAGTAACCCCAGCATCCCTTCACTGCCTGCTGCTGGGAACCCCCCACTGAATCACCCAACCCTCTGCAGACRTACACGCATTTCCTTCTGTTTCCTTCTGGAGAAACCAATCTGTGGGCACCCTCTGAGAGCGTGTGAGGTCTGCCAGCAAGGCCAACCAGCCAGGTATCAGACAGGCACAAGTGTATTTTCAGGAACACTTCAATTTTCGGGTCTGTCACTTTTTACTGTCATGTTGGGAACTGGAAGCAACCTCAGCCTTCAGAGGGAAGTGGAAAATGAGCCAAAAATACACTCTTAGATTGCCTCTACTCCTACAGGAGCCATGAGCTTGTATTASTGTCATGTTCTGAAGACAGAGCCATATGTGTGATAACCACATTGAGGAAAATTGCAGCTGGCCTTCCTCTCCATTACACCCAGGATGAGTGGGAGCAAGAGTTTCATTCAGAGGGCAGAATATTCCCTACACCATGCAGTTTTGCCCTGTTGTACAAACTCACTTTCCTGGAGAGCATTCCCAATAGCTGGATCACAGAACATCATGAAGAAAAGCATTTCTTGCTACAACAGAGAGGAAAGGTGAAGTGTTGGTGGACTCCTCACTGCAAGGTTGGCTTTGCCAGGCTTCATGCTGTTTGCTCAGGTTGCAGGATGCAAAAAGTAACTAAAAACTTCACTAGCAGAATGCAAAAGTGCCTCCAGTTCCCCTCATTCCATTCCCTTCCTGGTAAAATCACCCATCCGCCATGATTAAGTCACTTCTCGACCTGCTCTCTGACAAGTAAAGGGTATTCTGGCCCTCAGTCCCAGAGCTCATTTTCCAGCTGCAACCTGACTTCACTGATCCTCCTTTACACCCTCTGGCATCTTCATGTCCTCTCACTGCCCTAGCACAAGCCACTCTGCTGATGGATGCAAGATTGCTTTCCTGATGGTATGTCACTCCACCTTCCACCCCTCTGTGAAGAGCCAGACRTTTCTTGTCACCTCTCTGCACAGAAATCATCTCTAGACATTGCTGGCACCACTTCCCTGAGCAGTTTTCCATCCTGTGGGCAGAGCTGGGGTTTGTTTGAGATGGGGAGCTTGCAGCCATGCCAGGCTTCCCAGGWAGCCTGTGCCAGAGCAGATGTAGTTTAGGTGAACAGAAATGTAAGGAACAGGCTGACAATCCTTCCGTCTCACCAGCCAAGTCCTGCACATGTTCCCCCGAAAAATTCCCAAACAAGGTCAAGGCATTTAACTCATTATCATCATAAAGATCCCCCCTGGACTGTAGGGTGTCCAGACACATGACAAACACTTTCTCTAAGCAATGGGGTTCACCAAAATTCATCACTGCAGCACAGCTGCTTTGGACTGGAACACAGCGGGTCCCTCCAGCCAAGAGTGTTACACAACCATTGCCTAGAAAGGAGGAAATCAACAAAACTTCTCCAGTTTAAATCACAGCAGAAAATTAAGTAAATTAAAAGTGTGCTTGGCCAATGACATTCAGACTCCAGCAGCTGGGAACGGGAGGTGCTGGTGGTTCTAGTGGCCACAAGCCACCAGGAAATTAGAAGTAGCTTTCTGTTTGGGAGGCTGGAGGCCAGCAATGCCGTGGCCTTTACCAGCACTGAATTAGTCCTMGGCTGACCCCACCTGACAGCACTTCCTGCAACATCTGGATACTCTTYGGATGTCTCTGCCAAGTTGCAGCTTGTCCCACGCCTGCTGAGTTCATGAGATCTGAAAACTCACATCTGCCTGGGAGCTGGCAGCATCAAAGGTAAGAGCTGTGCTGAGAGCTTGGCTGTCCYTTTGCCAGAATCACCAGGGCACAGACCGGGCACGGTAACTGGGGATGGTTTGGATTTCACTGCCATCAGCAGCCCCACTTGCAAGGCAATTTGGAGATGCCAGGTCCTGTCCCCATCCCTGACAGCTCTGCCCAGGGGGTGGCACACACAGAGCAGCCTGAATCCAATCAAGCTCCGACAGGATCCACGCTCAGGGAGGGATTTGCCCTCTGTTACACAATCTGACTGTGCAGGATGGTGAATCACGGGCCTGGGGGCAGCTGAGTGAACAGGGCTCCCCAGGACAGATGTGCCTCTGTCTGTCCAACACCTTCCCTGCAGTKCCTGGGCCAAGCTTGCCCACAGGCACAGACTCCAGAGGAAATTTCCCCACCTCTTGTGCAAACTCCCACCCAAGCAGAGTGCTTTCTGTGGATTCAGTAAAAATTTTGGTGCAARCACAGGGCACCTGCATCGTAACAAAACATCAGATCTCATCTGAAAAAACATCATCCTGTGTCAGGGAGGCCTTCCAGGACACAGGGACGATAAGGACACGAGCAAATCCTGGACAGTGATGGGTCACAAAGGCTGGCAGGGCCAATTTGGGGGTCCATGATGACGGTGGCACAGTGGGGGACAAGCATTGCAGATTTCCTCAGTGGCACAGCTRCCTGAGCCGAGCTGGGTTTTTGAATAAGAAAGCAAAGCCCTGGTTKAGTGTTTTTGTGCACGTGGAGGGTGTGCCGTGGAGCCAGAGTGTCTGGACAGCCGTGGCCAGAGGAAGCCGCTGCGGCTGCTGGCGGAGGAGGAAGTCGGTGAGAGCTGAGCTTTGCTGGAGAGCAGGGGAGGTGCGGGGGGAGCAGGACAAGGGAGTCCAGCCTAAGAAAAGAGCACGGAAGGAAGGGGCTTGGAAAGTGCACTGCTGATGTGGAGGAGAGGGCCAGGAAAGGAGCTCGTCCCTGCAGAKGGCTTTGTGAGATGAGGGAGAAAGGACTGAGGGCTCAACATGGAGGGACTGGAAGGAGCAGGAAGACACAGCTGRGTGAGGTGGAGAATTGCTTCCAAGTGGAAAATAGTCCAGGAAATGGTGGCTGGAGCTGGAAGCTAAAACCCAAGTGAGCTAGGAGGGACGGAAAATGTCTCTAGTGACCAGAAGCCATCGTTCAGAACTGCTGAAATGGTGTCTGAAATGAGAGGCATCCTGCAGCAGCCAAGATGAATAAAACCCAAAACTTTGCCCTCAGGTATCTGTACCAAACACACAATCGGTCTTACCATGTAGCCTCGTGGCTTCATTTCACCATCATTTTTGTTTTGCTTGGTTAAAACCCTTAAGCTTTACCTGGCACCATTTAAATCTGATGAAAGAGGGCAGAAAAGCAGGGAATGGGTAGATGYATTTTGCTGGAAAATCCCCAAGTGYCTGTACACRAGCAGAGAGCAGACCAAAGTCACGCAGTCGGGAGCAGGCTGGAGACATCCAGCAGCASATGTGTGCTGCAGGCATCCCTTCCACTGCATGGGGAAGCCAAGCCAACAAATATTGGTGGGCACAGCCCCAAAGGCAATGGTAAAATGCCATGGGGCCATGGCAGGGCAGGATTTCTAGGGAGCTGGGGCAGGAGAAGAGATCTGCTGTGTCACAGCCATGAGACAGCTCCCCAAAAACGAGCCAGGTAATGGTTCTCTCTGGGTATGGGTTTTACCAGTCAGATCTGCTAAACCAGATCCAAATGTGCATGTCCAGAGCAGGGTGACAAGGCTGGGGAAGGGTCTGGAACATGAGGCCTGTGAGGAGCAGCTGTGGAAGCCGGGGATGTTTAGTCTGAAGAAAAGAAGGCTCATGGGGCACCTTATCCCACTCTGCAACATCCTGAAAAGAGGTTGTGGCAGTGTCAGCCTCTTCTCCAAGGCACAAAAAAATGGACAAGAGGAAACAGCCTTGAATTGCGCATGAATTGGACGTTAAGAAAAATTTCCTTACTGAAATGTTGGTCAGGCACAGGAACAGGCTGTCCAGGGAAATGGCTGAGTTACCAATCCTGGAGGTATTTAAACGATTTGTAGATGTGGCACTCAGTGACATGGTCTGGTGGCAGGCTTGGCACTGTTGGGTGACCCATCTTAGAGGTCTTTTGCAACCTCAGTGATTCTGAGTGCTTCCTGCCCAGCCCAGCCCAGCACAGGATTAAACACTGTGTTTATTGTTGTGTCCAAACACCTCTATCCCTTTGAATGTGCCCTGGAGATGTCCTAGCCAACTACTGATTGAGTAAACTCCTTACCCAAGGGCAGTGCAGGATTTAGCAAAGCCCTTGCAGCTGGCAGCACCCAGCCTTTGCTCTCCATGCATGGCAGTCCCTTGGTTGATGCTGCTGGGTCCCTGGCACTCGCTGCCACCGAAGGGTTTGCAGAAATCCTGRTGGGAGATGGCTGATGGCAAAGCTCAGCGGTGTCAGGACTGATCTGCAGAAATGCTGTGCTGGGCTCAGGCTGGCTGGAGCTCAGGAGAGAGTGAGTGTAAATGAAAGAAGAGTATTTCACTGAGGTGCTTCATCACTTCTGGGCCGTGGGCTGAGCTCCTCGTGTTGGCACCTGATGCTCACTCAGGGAGGTTTAAAAGCAAGTAACGCCAAGAGCAAACAAAGAGGCAGAGCCCAGCTGCCCGGGGTTGCCTGTCTTGTGACTGGAGACTACAGAGTCCAATAAAACACAAAATGCAGCTGTGGCAGGGCTGTTACAACATCTGTAAACACCCTTTGTGCCTGCTGTGGTTGAGGTCCTTTCCCTGCTTTTCCCTGCAAGCCAATGAGGTTTCTCTCTCCTTAAAGCAGAGACCAGAATTCACAGAAATAACAGAAGCACAGCACATCTGAGTGTCCTCCCCTTCTGCCAAGGGTTAGTTTCAAGAAACTAAAATGATCAAAAGTTGACCTGGAGGGAAAAAGAATGATACAGACACATTTGCAAATCCTGACTAAAGAAACTGCATGAAGCAAAGCTACAAAATTGTAACTTCTTTTTAGCTGWGTTTTAGTAAGGAGTGGCATGTGTTGTGGCTAGCACATGCAGAATTTGGATGTATTAAATATTTCTAAAATTATATAGCACTCTGTTGTGTGTTATTATATGTCTATTTGGGGTTTTTACCTGCAACAGCCCTAACAATTAAGTCTGCATAATTCTTGCTAAACCACCCTGCAGGGTCAGAATTGTGGTCTGTGCTTCAGCAAAGAGAAAAGCTGAGGCTGGTGAAAAACCACTTGCCAGGCTGGAAAACATGTAGCACCTGCATTCTCCCATCACACAKGGGTAAAGAGACGCTGGTTTTCCCCACCAGCATTTTTCCTGGTCTGCAATATCTGCACTGAATACTGTCAGCCTGTGGAAGGAGGTAACAATGTCACAGGCACTGAAGTAATTTGYAATAGCAATGGAAAGTGTCCAAAAATGGCTTCCTGCAAGCACGATCTAAGCTCACAATTTCTGCTCCTGATAAGGAACACCTTAGGCAGTTCTGGRTGTCTTCTTGATTTTCAAATGTGACTTGGAGCTTGTTAGTGTTAATTACAGGTTCCAAGAGCTTTGCATGTTCTGCTGATTTGGATGGAAAGGCGAAGTGTATCCTGYCTTGTTTCATGATCCAGCCCTGTAATTGGTGGTTTCAGTTCTGATGGCAGAAATCACCATGGTAGTAGAGATGCAGAAATAGTAAGCTGCTGTGCAGATTCCCAGCCTGATCTTTACTGTCGGAGTTGTAAATCTGAAAAACTTGTAGAAAATAAAAGCTGTATCATCTTTCTTAGCAGACAGGGAATTTATAGAGCACAATATACAATTACTCTACAGCATGTATTCCTTTCTTTAGTGGGTCTGTCACTAGAACTTTCCATTAAATATGGAATATTTAATCTAAATTTAGTGTAAATGTATTAAACATTTGTCACAGAAAAGTATATATGCATATATGTAGATATACACAAATATGTGCGTATATATATATATATATATATACATGTCCACATATATATATGCATACCTAAAAACACATCTACGTTTTTTCATTTTTGCATTTTTTCATTTTTGCATTTCTCACTGCAAGAGCCTTCTGTTAGTGCTGGATACAGGTGTTTACCTGCTAAAAATTTATATACATGATGTTCAGCCAATGGTTCTTATCAGCCCTGCCTGCCCGTGGCTGCATCCCCCCAATATTGCTGAGTTTTTAAAACCTGCCTGAGTAGTTGACAATAAAGATCTTAATTAAGAGAATTCAGCCTGGCTTGCTTGGTCTTGGGCACCTTTCTTCCTGCTTTCAACCTGAAATCAGCTTTCTACAAGGCAGGGAAGAAAACCCAGTGAAAAACTGGTGAAGGATGAGGAATGCACTCAGTACAGAGGTCCAAAGGGAAATAAAGGTGGGGTTTGTGTTTCATCTAAATATGAGGTACGAGCAGGGCCATGAAATACCTTAAATAGGGACATTGTCAAAACCTGAACCTTGTTTTCTCTTACAACAGCCTTTGCTCAGGGAATCTAATAGAAAAGTCTAGAAATGAAAGTGATGCTGAGTATATCYGAAAAAGGCTTTTTATATCTATAGACTCAATGCACAGGATGGTCAGTGAGCACCTACATCTGTTGGATATCTGTAGATTTAAAAATGTTGTGAGATTTTGCACAGGTGCAATGGAGAACCATAGAAATGAGCAGCAAGTTGCCAAAAAATCATGTTTGCTTTCACTCAAAGAAATCTACATGGATATTTAGTAACTAAGCACATTTCCAGGGAAATGGCATATTCCAGCAGAGGTTTGGAGCCAGGCGGGACTGAGGTGAAGGGTGATGTCACCCCTCCAGCTCGGATCAGGAAGCTGCACAGGTCCAGTGCTTCCAGTTTCTGTTTGACCCCTTGGTTTGATCCTCAGCCACACGCACCATCTGTGAGAGTTCATTCACTGGGACAAACTGGCAGGGGGTTGCTGGTATCTGCCTGTCTGGCCTGGCTGGAAGCTTTGCTGCAGCCTCAACATAAAGTTATAGGGCTTAGCTCAGGGCTCACTGGAAGAAGCCCTGTGACCCGCTGCATTCAGGAGGGTTGCCCAGGTGACCTAAGTGTACCCTTTGGCTTTAGGCTCTATGAATACTCCTGCAAGACCAACTGCCTTAATCCCTCACCAGAGAGGTGGGGGGATACTGATCTTCTCTCGTAAGACTTTCCATCTCTATTATGGCACTCARTCTTAAGCAGCTCACGTTCACCCATATGGCCAAGCACATACTTTGCATTTGTCTTCTGCTYTGGTGTTAATGATCCCACCAGATGCATTCACATGGGACTGCAGGAACTCACCCTGTATGTGCAGACCTTTTGGAATTGTGCATGGAGTAAGAGATGCCARCTTTCAGGAGCTGAGTGTGGGGAGCTCATATCGACTCATTCCAGCAATTTGTGGAGAACAAAGAAAGAGGTGAATTCCCTTCTTCCTCACACAGTTTCGTGCCACTGACAAAAGTGTTTCTACAAACAAAGGATTTTCCCCCTCCTCAGATGTCCTCAGACACTGAATTTGTAGTATCTGATAACACACATTTCCATAGCAACAAACAGTGATGACCCAAACACAGGATTATGTGACTTCACTGGGAGTTGAGCAGAATATTAACAAGGATACTGATAGCTAATACTTTCCATTCTGTGGCACCTCCCCACAGAGGATTTCAGGGAGCTTTACGCACATCGTCCCCAATTTGCAGRTGGAGAAATGCAGAGGAGAAGTAAGTGATCTATTCTGAGACCAAGAAAAGAGGCTGGCCTCAGAGTGCCCAGGAGGGAGGGAGAGAGTAGAGTGAAAAAAACAAATCTTCTGGACTCGGAGCAGCAATGGAGCTGATGAGATCCTGCTCTGCCCCATTCCTGAACTGCTTTCTTTGGGCTAAAACATCCACCTGGTTGTTTCCCATCCTCTCTCTCTGTTCCCTCTGAGGCTTCTCTGGGGTAAAATGACATCAGTAGGTCCAGCTGATTTCTGTTAGCATTTAATGGGCTGTTGTCACCTCTCCGTTACAATCCCCAAAAATTCAGAGGTTTCCTTTGCTCAAAGCGATTTACTTCAGGTGATGGGAAAGCAGAGGAGTTTATAAACACAGGGTGCCTCAGACCTGAAATACATGAAATGCAACTCCAGGAGTTTAAACTTCAGCAAAGAGACATTCAAGAAGCAACTGGATGAGCAAACATCATACAATGATTTACTGGAGTTGAGGAAGGAGGGAGAGATCCCACTGTCTGAACTTGCACAACCCATCATGGAAAACAGCCTGTATCTTACTGACGGCGAGTTGAAAAGACTGTTGCATCTTTAGAAACTCAAGGAGTCTTTTAATTTCAAAAGAAATTTAATGAAAATGATAAAAGGAAGCGCATCCCTATCTCTCCTCCCTCAGATAATTGGGTGTAAATACCWCCCTCTTTTCATGCATCAAACCTTTTATCTGTAATTAGAATTGGCTTCATCCAGATCCACTGGTATCCCATGCTAAGAGAGTTCTGGTGGTRGAATAAAGTGCCATGTGATTATTTATTTACTGTTACAATACGTGTCAGAACAACTTCTAGAGATTTGTCTGGGTTTGGAAATAAAGCTCTGAAAGGCTGCTCTAGCTGAAGCCTGAGAAAAGATCCCTTAGCACTTCTGTGTGACACTGTGCTGCCGTGCTTGTCTCCCTGTGTTCAGAGAGCAGGGGAATTCATTCAATGCAGCACTTGGGCAGGAGTTTACCTCCAARTACTGTAGAAAGTACCTTTAGAAACCAAGAGAAATTTACCACATGTTTAAACCATGCTTGAAAAAAACTGAGGTTTTCTTTTGGTTTGCTGTGAGTTTCAGAAAACCAATAAAACTTAAAAAGAAACAGACCAAATAAAACTTTTTTTTTTTTCAGTCCTAATAGTCTGTTTCACCTGTGACTAATTGATGACGTTTTTACTGGAAAATAAAAGGATAATTAGAAGGGAAAGGGACTAAAGTTGAAGAGGGTTTTGGATATTCGGGTAACATAGGGAAGCAGGAACTGGATGTTACCTGCATGCCCCAGCCCAGTGAGTTGGATGCCCACCCACAGCACGGGAATCCCCTTTTTGCTGTACTGGGGGAACCACAAGAACCTTGGTTCTTTCTTCAATCCCTCTGGGTGAGAGCCCAGGCACCTATTTTGCAGAGCACTGGTTGCATGGAGCCTGTTTTTCACGGTCCCTCTCAGCAGGTTGGAGTTTGCAGGGAAGTTGTCAGATGTCCATGTGATGTGGACAGCAAATAAAYGGTTTCTTAATGTCACTAATTCTGAGCCAGATATAACAGGAGAAGGTCTTTTCAGATCTGTAAGTGTATAATATAGTACAAGACCACCAGAAAAAAACTGTCCTGTACTCAGTCTACATCTACTCACCAGAAATAAGCCTCCCATCACCGTTTCTGCCTCCTAATTGTGAAAAGTTTGAGTTTATAAAAAACTAGTACTTTGTGACTCTCAGGGCCTTTTAGAGGGAACTAATAATAGTCTATGATAAAAGGCCTGGCTGGGTTTAGGGTGGAATTTCTGAGTGGCAGACCTTGCTGAGGATTTGAGGCAATCCCGTATCCAGTTGCTRTCCTGGTTCATGGAATGCTGTGTATAACACAAAAAGGTGCAGAGCAAACCAGTCGAGTGTTAAAGCTCTAAGCGAGCTCATAAATTAACATCCACTATGAAAGAAAATACGTGAGTGTTACTGCASAGTTATTACACATCTCTGCTGGAGAACAGCTGCAAAATCCCTGAGCAGCTACCGGAGCCGCGGGCTACTCCGCACAAATCAGAAAGGTTTTAACTCTGGCTCRTGTACCCTCCAGGGACACAAACTGGGCTTTGGAAAAAAACTGAAACCAAACCAAACCCACAGAAAATCAGCCTTACTCTGGGCTTTCTTCGTGTGACGAGCAGTCAGCCTGTCAAAGGAGAATTCCTTTAGATTGTAACTACAAAACACATTTTCTTGTGGCTCATTCTACAGCAGAGACATTTTCTCTTTTTGACTAACATAAGGTGTTGATGGTAGAACTTGCAGAACACTGTGATACTGCTGGAAAGTAAATTTGCCWTTTTTTCCTGTGGCTGGAACGAAGYGGACACRAAGTGCTGTGTCCAACAAGATCCTGTCACCTTTTTACCTGGATGCTAAAATGCCTCCAGATCTTCAGGTGAATATAGGGAGAGGAGATTTTGCATGGCAATCCTTTTCCTGTCAGCTTCATGGTACCTATCACACTCTTCCTACTAGTGCTCGCCTAAAAAAGTCAGGGAAAGGGGATTTTGTATCAGCCAATGAGTAACCTAAAAAATGCAGAGCAAAGCAGAACATCTCCCAGATAAATTCAGGCCCGCAGTTAGAAGTTACTTAGAAGCCAAAGCGCATTAGATTATTCCAAAAGCAGGCTGCAGTGCATCCTGCTGAGGTGCAGAGGGATCATCACACCCTGAGCTGATTGCAATGGCCTTGCAAACACCCACCACCACCAGCAGATGTGTTACAAGAATGAAGCCTCTCTGGAAACTCAAGTGCATCTCTGTGTCCTGTCCTCTGATACATCCAGATGTGAGGACCAAAGGAGCCATCTGAATTCCTGGACAGATGTCACCCATGTCCCCATGAATTCCACTGGGGGCCCACAGCAGACCCAACTCATTAGGGCCCTGTTGGCAGAGCTGTTGCTCATTGTTTTCTTCAAGTGAAAAGCAGGATATGACAGGCTGGATTTTGCCCTGGATTCTGTGGATAGGATGACTCAGGGACTGGGATATTTCAGGGCAAAAGAGATCAGTGCTTACTGGGCAAAGGAAGGTCTTTGCAGCAAGGAAGCCRATGCAATTAACCCTTGCCTTTAGGGAGCTGGTGCTCAGCTCCAGGCTGACTACCCTGCACCAGGTTTCATTTCCTCCTCTTACATTATATAGAATATTACTTGTTACTAGTTGTTTTAGTTTTTTTTATTATTATTATTTTTATTTTGGTGTGGGGTTTCTTTCTTTTTTTTTAATGAGATGGAAGAAAAAATCTTTGGACCACTTGGCCCTTCTGCAAAGAAAGTGCTTAATTTCTTTGCAAGTCACCTGAGCCCTTAAGAAAAAACTTAGAAGGAGGGGATTATGAAAAGAGGCTGAGAATTGAATGAAAAGAAGGTGTTTTCAAATAAAACAAATAAAATTCAAAATCTTGTTTGATTTTTCATCATCATCTTCAACCTCCCCTATCTGTCTTCTACACTGCATCCCTACACAGAATGGATTTGCATTCAGTTGGACCCAAACTCTTGGTAAATTCCACTTGTTTGCATGAAAAATCAGAATCAGTCTCTCCAAAACTCTATTTGTGGGTTTGTTGAATGGACTGCTTTGCACAGAAACCCCATCCAGCTCTAAGCTTTTAGTCAGCAGGAAGCTATAGGTACATTTTTCTTTGCTAAAATGATTATTAAAGTCTTTTCCCATCAAATCCTTCTGGGAGTAGAGATTGAGGAAAGGCTCAGACATGGGCTGAGCTGCAATATCACTATTGCTCAGTGGGGAGGCTTGTCCCCAAGGTAACTTGCACTGGGAAAGTTTGTTTGCCATWAAAGTAAACACTGCTATAGTAACCTGCCCTGTGCAGAATGGCCATGCCAGCAAATCTAATAATTCCTTGCATTCACAGAAGTAACTGCAGGGCAGATGCACCCAAACTGCCTTTAAATGACTCATTTTTGAGCAGTTCATTGCTCAGTGCACGCTCTTGTTCAAGGCTTATCCCACTGTCTGCAGTTCTTGCCTGCACTCTGCCCCAAACAATCCCAGCTGGTCCTTTCCCAGCTCCCCATCTGGATGGTTTATCTCTTCCTTGTGTTTCCCAATATTTCCTGACCTAGTAGGCAAATGAATCCCAGCTTCATGCTTTCTGGAACCTTCACCAAGTTTCTGCATTTTTCTTGCTTTTTGGCAGTTCGACTGGCTTCTGGCTTTTACCTTACACCACGGCTCTCCCTCCGAGCTGTTTTCCCTCTTCAACCCTTTCTGCCACTTTACTGCTCATTCCATCTGCCTGAACCAAGCACCCACCATCTCCTCAGCCTATGGAAAGGGCATCTTTGCTCAGTCAGGACAAACTCCAGCCCCCTCTGCTGAGGGCCCCTCTGCCAATGCCACATCAGCCCTCTCCTCACGCAGTTCTGGAGAGTCTTTGCAGAGGGTTTTGGACAGCTCAGACATCTTCKTGAARTTACTGCTGGATTACAATACAATAMATYATTGAGGGCTATGTGGGTACAACTCCYATCCTGGGAAGTGACAGTGCCATACAATCCAGAGGACAGCAATATTCCAGAAACATGTGCATCTGCCATACTTTTATCTCTTTACAAGTCCCACAACCAGTRGGTCAAGGCCAAAAGTGAGGTTTCAGGGCAAGGTGGGTCTGATGACTRAATTGGTAGAACTTTTCTCATGTTTTGATGAATTTGTCCTCCACATCTTCTCTTCCAGAGCAATCTCTCAACCCCCTAAACTAGAGTCAGTCTGCCACTATGTCCAGCTGAAAAGAGAAGGAGCAAAYTAAGCAAGTTCAACTGCTGGAAAAGGTTGAGGCTTCCTCCGGTCTGGGGGACACCAGTTTGCCCAGGCCTCTCCTTGGTGGGCTCATTCTGCTGTCCCAAGCACCAGTGAGAGCACAGGGATTGTCCTGTCCATTCTGCTGTTCCTGTCCTCGTGCTCTCCTGGTTTAGAAAGTTACCAGCATTTCCCCTCCCATCTGCTGCAAATTCCTAGAGCATCAGCTCAGAGGGACTGAGATCTTTTGCACCCTCTCCTCCTGATTCCACTTTTGCTGTTTTTAGGCATCTCTAAGAAGCAGATGAGCTCTGGGGTCTGTGAACATGCTCAGTAGCAGACACTTTACTTTTACTGATCATCTTACACAGCCCAGGTCTGCATGGCTTTTGAGATATCCCTCTACAGATTTCTATAAACACAATCCTCAGCCATTCAAATTAGGAACCACGGAGWGGCAGCCAATTCCCTCCCTACCTCATGCACACAAAAAGTATCACTACGTAGGGACACCTCATAAATAACACACATGTCAGAAGCTTTCCTTGCATCAAACACAGTAAACAAATGCATTCAGTCCTGTTTGAGYGAGGAGACGTTTGTGCCAAGCAGTGCTGCAGGGAATCATGTTGATACCTGCACAGAAATTGYTCAAGATCATTATGTCCTTGCGAAACTATTACCTCTGTCCCCTCCCTCTCTCCCCCAACCCCACCACAGCCAAGGTCTGGGATAGCCAAGGCTCTTTGGGCACGGGGTGGAAACTACACAAGTGCAGCGTGCCTGGATGCCACGGCTGTGTTTGCTCAGTGACTCGGAGCACTCTTCTCATTCCTCCTTCTTCCCTGGTGTTCTTTGTCTCCTCTCATTTTCTTCCCATGCCCAGATTGCAGTGGGTGTCTCTTCTTCCTCAGAAAGCCTGGAAAACACTCCAGGAGCAGAATATGGCCTTTGGGAGAGGGCAGAGGGCTGCACTCCACTCCCACCTCGCAGCTGTGATCCYGCTGTGAGCTGCCATCATGAGSAGTGCACAGAAARGGGGGAGGAAAACACCGAGTGCAGYAGTTGACACCCTTATAATCAGAAAACATGCCCAAATTAGAAATCATGTCCAAACCATGCATGTTTTTGTGTGCTGACCTGCAGCCGCCTGGAGCAGGACCCACTTCAAAAGCTCAGAACTTCAGTGACCAATAACAATGGCTGGGAAGAGGTGAAGATGGATGTGACACAGAGAGAAATCTGACTTCTCTGTCTCATTTCTGTTTTTAGGAAAGACAGCAGCCTCAATGAGTTTTTTGGTTGGGTTTGGGGTGGCATTGTTTTTGCTTGGTTTTTTGAGTTTTTTGGTCCTGATCTGAATCTGGCCATCCACAGCAGAGTACGAGCATCATAATTTCTCCTGGGTTTCTGATGAATTTCTGAACAATTGCTTTGCAACAAACCTTTTCAGAGCAGAGACAAGTGAGGACCTCTTTGTACCAAGAAGAGACTTGTCCRTATGAGCAGGACAGCTGGAGCCAAGCCAAATCCTTGGTCTAGCAAATCAGGTGACATGTCTCTGGGAGAGGACACTTTGCTYGAGAGGGGCAGGTGATCAAATACTGAAAAGTCCATGAAAATGAAGAGGATGCTTTCCTTATTATCTGGAAGGGAGCAGTGATGGTAATCACTTCCTCTGTTCCCTTCATGGCAGAGAACAAACATTTGTCACCAATTTATCACTTGCACACAGAGGCCATTTGAAGTGGGAGACATCACCTTTCCCTGGACTGTGGGACCAGTGGGAGCTGTCACACACCTYTTCAAGCTGAAGCCACTTCATATCCCAGCTGCTGAACCCTTGCTGTGTTTAGTAGCCCCACTTGCAAAACCTGGGTAATTAAGTTGATCCACAGAACGTGTGTAAGGAACACAGCTGAGTAAATGAAAAATAGAGCTTGAAGGCAGCCTGTGCCGAGTCTGTGAGGSAGGATTCTGAAATAGAGCAGGCTGTCAGATGGGGAGCAGGTAAACAGCACATCACTGCACACATCCCCTTTTACTGAATTCAGAATTGGATCGAAATCAATGTCTGATGCAGGGCCAGAAAAATCCTTCTGATCATTTACACAAGTTATGAAATTCTGCTTCAAAGTTCCTGCATTGCACACATAATTTTTAGCTGATTAAGAGCAAGTCTTAAAAAAATTATCTGATCATGATTTACCAAATTCAAACTTTGGGGAATCTGTTGGAGCCTTTGCAATGCCCTGCAATGATAACTTGCCTTCCCTGCTAAAGAGAAAAACTTACCCGACCTAGAAGCAGGATTTATCTACAGAAAGCTGCTGGCTATCAGGCATGTCTTTTGCTCTCTAGTTATTTCTATTTTAAAATTGAGTCAGGCAGTGAAATATCAGTGAAAATAAGACTAATTGTTTATGTTAAAATCTGGAAGACTTATAAAATCGAGCAGAAAAGTTGTTGAAACATCCTATTCCACCTTTTGAGAACAAAAGTAGTTTTTGATTTTTACCATAGAACAGCTTCTCATCTTGATATCCTACTGTAACATGGATCTTAATGCAGAAAGTAGTTATAAAATATAGTGCAAAATGAAAACATTGAAAAATAAAAACTAATCAGATAACTAGATTGAATTAAAATCAAACAACCTAATGTTTGCTTGTGTTCTCTTTCCCAAAGGTTTCCCTTGGAGCAATTTTGAAGTTTAAAGGTTTTCAGCCCCGCTCTGAACAAATTCTGGAAATCTTCCTGAGGTTGAACATCACCTTTCAGTAGGACCTTTCAAGGTTTATGTTGCTGACCCAGCTTGCATTACCAGGGGACACAACATAGCTGTATCAGAGATCCTGCCATCAGAATATACACAGCTACATCTGGGGTCTTGGCTGACACAGCCATTCCAGCACAGCCTCTGAAGGAGAAACTCAGCTTCCATCACTGCTTATCCTGGCTGTTCCTGTTTAGCTTCATATCTCCCCACTGGCTCAAAAATGTGAATTTATCTAAAATAAAGTTGGAGCTTTGGATTTCACTTGGCTTGTGAAATTTTGTTCTACCCGCTTCCATTTTGTTTGATTCTTTTAAATACACATATACATGCATATATATATATATACATGAGCATTCACACATACACAGAAACATACAATGTCAAAGGCAGAATACAGTCTTTTTCTAATGTTTTCCAGGTGGTTTTCAGGCCCAACAGCTGAGACTCTCTTTTTTTTTCTTTCTAAAGTACTGAGAGGATAAATATTGCCATTTAAAAAATAAACTTCCTCAAAATTGTCCTTTCTGTTCTGAAAGACCGTCTTGTTCTTTAGGTGATTTATGATATCAATCTGTAACTACACGTGTATTGTTCAGAGTGTTCAGCAAACAAGACGTGAGTGTTTGAAATACTTCAGGGCAGGAAGACGCACAAAACGTTGAAACAGCCTCCCAGTTCTAGCACGGCCACTTGAAATCCAGTGTCTTCTTTCCTGTCAATGCATCTCCTGCTGTCATTGCTTCTTCATTTCCACATAAATGAGCATTGACAGGGCCAGCTAAGCCAGGCATTTGCTGTGCAGAGACCAAAACCAGCTTAAGCTGAGCACATTCCCACTTTTTAAAGTGTTGGGCCATTGACCAGCTGGGACAAAATTGTTTAGTTTCTTTTTTTTTTAATTTTTTTTTTTTTTTGAGGGTGAATGTCTACTTGATGCCCAGGCAAAATTTCAGTGGAGGAATGTGGGCTGAGTTAAATGCAGGAGCATGATGAATGTTAGGAAGTTGGTGTGCCATGGCCATGGAAACCACAGTTTGGTGGGTTTTGGCTGGGCCAGCCCTTCTCCTGGCCACTTAAATCTCAGGGGTTCCCACTGGACAGAGGGCACCACAGACCTGCTGGAGGAAAACAGCTTCTGTTTCAAGGGGCTGGGATGGAAAAGGCTCCAGAGAGAAGAGGAAAGAAGTTGGCCTTAAAAGACATGAGCCCTGAGAGTATTATGGGAATCCTGAAGGCCACAGCCTGAGGCAAGAGGGGGAAGCAAATCTRTCCCCCTGCAGGACCAGCCAGTTAGAGAGAAAGCAGGACAGTGGGGAGGAGAGTGGAGAAAGAGAGGAGAAAAAGGAAGATCTGGTAACATGGTTAGAGAACCAAGGAATAATTTAGGCTGGGARGCACCTCTGGGACAACTCAGCACAACTTTGAGTTGGACTGAGACCAGCTTGCTCAGAGAAGCAAGTTCAGTCCAGCCTTTAACATCTCTGAGGATGGGAAATCCCACAGCCTCTCTGGGTGAATTGTGCTATATTTGACCACTGTCATGGTAAAAAATGTTTTGGCCTTATATCTAACTGGAATTTTCCATGTTCCAACTTGTGACATTAGAGGGCACATCCCTGCTTGCACCTTTTGTTTATGAATTTTTGTAATCCCTGGCTCTGCTGGCACTYCTTGCCTTCACAGCCTTCTAAAGCAACAAGCTCCCCAAGCTGAGTACCAGCTGTGCAAGAAAGGCTAATCCTGGTGGTCTAAGCCAAGAATGACCTCGGGGTGGTGACATAGAGATGGACAACAGGTTCCCTCTTCATRCACCTTCTTCCTCTGTTAAGGCTCATTTTTCCATCATAACCTATTTTCTAGGTTGGGACTCTGGGACTAACAGTTCCACAAGCATTTGATTTGCCTGAAGAATATTGCAAAGGTTATTAATTTAATCAGTGACTGATTTGAATAAATTTGTTCAGCCAGCACTACAATAGCTCCTTCTGGCCAAGTCTGAATGAGTTACACATCTAACATTAAATATCTCACAAATGTTCTGTGTGTGTTACCTGCGTGCACATGTACTCACACATACAATCATCACCTCRATACATCCTTTCATGTCAGGTATGCGAATTATTTTGTTTATAAGAAACAAAGTTCCCTCCCTGTGCCAGGATTAAGAAGACCTGMGCTCCTTTCCTGGCTCTCCTTGGGATCCCATGTGATCTGGCCAAGTCATTTCATGTCTCTGTGCCTCCCTTCTGGAGGGCAGGGGCAGTGCTTGAGGAGAAGTCGTGTGGTTCGCTCTCCTCAGAGCTGCATCCCAGAGATGCCGAGCGGGAAGAGCAGAGATGTGTCATTATCCTGCAGAACAATGGCAGTTCTGACATTCCTAATGCCATGGCAATATGAATATTCAAAATAACAGGGCTTTTGTTAGAGATCCTGATTAATTGGTGATTAATATTGCTGTCATTTCCTTAGAATAACGTGTGCTRTGCTCTTATCTGGAGAAAAGGGAAAGGAGAGGGAGAACGACAGTGCTTGAGTGCACCGGTACACAGACTTCAGTCGAGTCAGACAAAGCCTGGACACTCCATTATGAGCACCATCACTTCCCAAACCGGCCCTATTCCTGTGATATTTACACTGCTCAGGTTCATGTACTTAACACTCAGCTCCAGGAACCCTCCCTGATTCCCAAGTGCYGCTGGTGTAAAGTGTCAAACCCACCAAACTCCGGGATGATGATTAGACACTGAATCTATTTTCATCTTTCTCTTRTGGACACGCTGTGCCTCTCGGCTGATCCAGCTTGGCAAAACTCTCCTCTGAGCCACAGAGAGCACAGAAGATCCACATTACACCATGTCATAATATTGGTCCCTAATTAATTTGTTTCAACAAGAAGGCATCTTTGAAGGATACACATATTTTTCTGGAAAATTAAATTATTAAGCACAGTATTAGGGATGTTTCTATTTCACTGGAACATCTGAAGCTAGCTTTACCATCAAAGCGAGCATATCAYGTAATTGCACTCAAGCTGCTGGCCACAGCACATCTCCAGCACACCTTCTCACCCCATTATGTGGCTCAGACAGAAGAATTTTGCCCTCAAATTCCTATTATGCACACATAGAGCACATATTTTCCTACTAGTCAAAGCTTAACTGTATACAATTCCTCTGCAATGAATTACTTCTATAGCATTTAACTACAAAGGCCCCATTTGGAAACCATAAATGCGGCATCGACCCCAAAGGACAAATGTTAGACTTTCATCAAGGCATAACAGAGAAACTATTTAACTATGGYAAAACATGGAGCAGTAGCAACATCTCTTCAGAAGGGGTCTACATCTGACAGACAGAAAAGTCTWCTCCARSCAAGGAGCTAAGAAAAGGGTATAGYTCAGCATCTGGAAYAATCAAAGGGAAGAGCTGGGGTGCAAATTTCACACATATCTAAGCTCTGTGAATTAAGGTGGATATGAAGATGTGTGTTTCTWAGAGGACACTTCAGCAAAGATAAGCAGTGAAGTGCTCAMAGCTTTGCTTGTGTCAGTGTTATCTGTAGATACCCTTTTTCCATAACACCCTGAGTGATGTTTTAATGTATAGATAATATGTCTCTTAAATGCAGCCCATATGCATGTACTGTGAATGGCTCTGCCATTAATAATGTAAATTTTGTCAATTAATAAAAATGTTATTCCTTTCAGGATTCCWCTTTCTGGTTTTGTTGGATGAAGCCTCTTTAAACATGCTGAATGGGGTATTTGAGCAACGGCTTTCCCATCACTGCTGCACTGGACCGCCCTGTCTGCTGAGAAAGGTGGTGGCTCTGTTYTGGTAGCAGCAAGGGAGGTTTCTTGCCAGAAGTCTCACACTTACATTTCTTAAAATGGTCGAAGATGGGGACTAAATTTTAAACAGATGCAGACTTTGCTTCCCTGTTAAAAACAACCAGRTCATTCTGGATTCTCCAGAACAGGAGTATCCTGGGGTCTCAGGGAAATTCTGATGTCCTGGTTGCTCATATTTTTCTGAGGAATCACTATCAGCAATGGCCRAAGTTAAACTCCCCGTTTTCACTGCCAGTCCAGTCTTTTTCTATCTTCTTCTACCACTCTTGTCAAAATCACCATCTACTCTGTCCTTATTGCTTTTCTGACTATGTTTCCTTAATTTATACTGTATGATCACWATCCTGCCACTCACTTTTCTGTAAACTCTTCCTTCAAGCCCATCCCTGCTCCAGCTTTCCACATCCTCCATGTTCACCAGCTCATAGCATGGACTATTTTCTCCTTACCTAGTGCTAATTGGATGGCTCTTGCAAACACAGGCTAAACAAATAGATATATACATTTATATTATGTTCAAATAATCTGAAGTCATGCAGAAAAAAAAAAAACCAAAACCAAAAAACCAGTAGAACTTTTTTTTCTTCATTTAATCGCAATGCTTCTAGCGTCTGAAAAGTTAAAGAAGATCTGCAGTAAGCTCTGTATAAAGATGAGCCTATACAGAGATATTTACCAGTTCAAGAAATTTATAGTAAAAGTACAGAAGAAGGAAAATGTGCACTGCAGTGCTGGGCAAGTGAGAAATGGGAGAAATGCAGGCACTTATCAAGGTCATGCAGGAAGTTTGTGGCAGAGCATGGTATAGACTGCACAATACCCAGGCACCAGCCCAGGCCTTTGCCAAGCAACTATCCAGCTTTTTAAAATATTCATGGAAGAAAGAYAGGCTTGTGCAACGCTCCACAAATAAGACAGAACAAATGACGAGTCATTACCCTGTAGTAGGGCAGACTGCAGAAAWTGAATTGAGGGGTTATTATCTGCTGGTAGAAGGTTGTAGATATTGCCAAATGCTAATTTAATTTTTTTTCTGGTTTACAGTGCTTGAGAAAAGTGAGAAGTCTTATTCTCAGCCTTAAGCACTGCAGCAAATTCTGTCCAGTGGAGTTAAGCTGGCCGTGTTAGCAATCCAGAATTTACATGTCACTGTTTTATCAGATTTCCAGAGACATATAATGTCTCTTTCTGTTGCCAGCAAAACCAGATGCAGAASTATCCTTGTGTGTTTATTTAGCACAGGATTGTTAATGGCTGGGAGTAGCACAACTCGGGTGTGGCTTCCATGTCTTGCACAGAGAAATCAGTGCTAAGAGACCAGAATTTAAACAGAAGTGCAACCGAGTGACCTTGGCGCCAGCAGAGTGGGAAAAACATTATGAAAATCTGGACTTAGCAGCCAGGTCAAGGCTGATTTTTACCCCTTGAAATTCAAAGGTACTTGATACAAAGCATTAATATAAGTAAATTCTTTGCTTTCCGTTTCCTTAAGGAAACAAACTTTTCAGGCTGCAGGCAGTCCTTTTCATCTCAACTTGAAGGGAAGAAAGAAAATGCTGGGTTGGTCTTTTCAGTGAAGAACTTTCTGCATAACTTCATCAAGGCAAAACAAGATGGCATTATAGATTAAAGTAAAGACTTCTGTTGGGCAGGAGGTTAAACAAGCCTTCAATAGCAGCTCCTGCTGCATGTGCTAATTCTGATTTTCTCACTGTTTGGAGTAACAGTCTTTTCCTCTGGTTCTATTTGGCTCAGCTTCAGTCTGGGCATCCCTGGTTGAAATCAAGTCTGGCACCTGCAGAATTAACTTTAGGGAAAAAGGGAGAGCTGATMCAAGATGCCTTTGGTGGGAAAAGTATGGTTTCAGTGGAGTTATCTCCTCTCCCACCCTCACATTAMGAAAAGGCAATGCACCCTGAGTTATCCTTCAGCACACGCCCAGGAGCACAGAGGACCAAAACATCTGCAGCAGAAGGGGGGCTGTTATCCCACTCACAGCACTTTGCATTTTGCTCTGCTCTGATGTTAGGAAGGAACCCATGTGCCCAGCAGAGTCCTTGGCTGGGAGAAATGGTGTGGTTGTTCCTAACACARCTGCACAACAGCTCCAGCCTTGCTGAGGACTCAGACTGGGGTTAAAGYTGAGAGCTGAAAAAGTTCTGGAGAAGGGTTAAGGTGGGAGAGCAGCTGGCCCACCAAGGGCAGTTCTGCAGGGAAAAAAGTCCTAAATCAAAAAACTTTTGCACAGAAAATGCCTGTGTCCAACCAAGGCAGCATCCTAACCAGTGTTAAGGTCACTTTTAAAGCAATAAAACTCCTCACTCTGCCTCTGAAGAAGCAGCAGCAGTCTCTGATAAGTGAGAAGGGAGGACAAGAGCATTTTACATTCTCATGGTTCCTTGGCTCACTCCAGCAGTGTTTGATTAACTGGGAGCAAGATTTATGTGCTATAAAGTGCTCTGGGGAGGTTGCTGATGCCAAAGCTCTGCACCTGGGTTTTGAAAGCCTCTCTAAAGTGATGAGAATATCTGTATATTCTCATCTAGGAAAAGAAAGCCCCCCTGAAAACCAAAAGTAACTGCTGCTTTTTGGCAGAACAGCAGAGTGCAATTTCACCTAGGAGGGAGATCTGCAAAGATACCACAACTGCTTAATGGCCTGGTCCCACAGAAATTGGACGTGAGTGAACATTTCATGGCCATTTACCCCTGGGGAGAGGTGTCCCCTTACCCCTGATTAGTTTGGATGCTTCCACACAAGGAAGATTAAAGAAATACCCCATTAAATTATTTCAGGATTGTTATTGTTTTTTAATCTTAAATTATTCTACCCGGTATAATCTCATGGAAACTTGCTTCAAAAGACAAAGGAGCTCAGTGTCTCTTAATGGTTAGTGGAGTCACATTCTTGTGTGACATCTGCCTCTAACTTGATTGCTGGGAATGAGCACACCAGCAGGACGAGCAGCACAACAGGGATGTTATCAGCCTCTCAACAGACTTGGAAATTGATTTTCATCAACTATTGTTTAAAACTATTGTGCTGAGCGCTGAAATTGGCCCGTTTTGCAAGTAATTATGCTGTGCTGATGATGTTTTCAACCCCTTTTAGAAGCCATCAACTGTCTGCAATATCTGGGTGTTGTGCAGGCTTTGTCTGGAAATGGCATCCAACCTTCAGCAGGCTCTGACCGAGTGGGAGCTGTTCAAGGGGATGTGTTAACACTAATTTCAATCAAGCAAGGTTTCCTCCAGAAATGTGCTGCTGCTTATCACCAGTGGATGCCACATGTGGTCAGAGCTCTGATTTGATTTGTGTTTCAGGGTTGAGTGTGAACTGGGGCTAACTTTACAGCCTGCAGGAGCTGTGGTGGCTTCAGRCTGCCCATGAACAGGATGGGAGAAGAGAGGAGGTGTCTGCACTTGAACAAAGGTGGAGAAACAGCAGAAGCAAAACAGACTTGAGGAAGGGAAGCTGAGGCAAAGTGGATGCTCAGAGACCAAGATTTTGACAAATCTTGGAGGTCAGTGGCCTTGGGCAGAGAGAGAAGGGGGTAATGATACTTTAAATGAAAAAGATGATACTTTAAATGAGGAATTTCTTTGTTCTCATGCCTCCACACCAATGTTCAGTGTGCAGCCTTAGAGGTCCGTGCCTGGGTGGCCTTGGGGCACAGCTGCCTGCTCACAAGGAGAACAGGGCTCTCAGTCTCATCCTCCTGCACTCCAGGACTGAGGGTGGCATCCACAGAGGTGGTGGTTGAGTGGAAAATACTGACAGAGGAAGAGGGTTTGGGGTGTAAGAGTTGAAGGTCTTTGAGGTGGGGAAAGATTGCTTTTTCAAAATCATTTGGGCTCTCACTTCTGGTGCACTCTGAAGAATCTGCAGTGTTAGAGGCAGTCCCTCCCTCATTACAAGAAAACCTGAAKAGCAGCTAGCAGGACTTTTATCTTCTTGCCTTTTTGTGGCAAGGTGCTGCCATTACTTGCTGCTGATCCCTCAGACAGACAGGCAGCAGTGCCCTCTGTACCTCCCACCTCTGTGCTCSTGCCAAGCCCTTCAACCACACAAGGTACAAGAACAAAATTTGCATTTAGTCTTTGAAGCAAAAACAATATCTCCAGGGCTTCACGTGGATTAGGTCATTAGATCTCTCCTGCAGGACAGGAGCTCCCTGAAGGAATGCAAGGAAATAAGCACTGTTTTGTCTTTGATAGAAGTCAAGAGCCATGGATTTAAATCCCATTTGATCTTTCCAGYTATGAAACCTGGTTCAAATCTACAGAGGACTCGAAGGAAAGAGAAGCTACGGTTTTGTGCACAGTTTGAAGACACCCTCAGTTCAAACCAAGTGGTATTTGACTCTACGAATGGCTGCTCTGCAGGCACCTGAACTGCTGCCTTGTTCTGGGTGTCCAGGCTCCATGGGACTCGATGTTCATGGGAACAATAAGTGCATAAATTCTCCAAATGTCAGGCACTTCCTGGCACTTGCATGCATTGGATGCCTTGTACTCCCTGCTCGGTGCACAGAGCTCCCTCCAGGACGATGCTGATGCTGTTGGAAATGCCTGCAGCCATCTCCAGCCTCTTATCTGAAGGCCTTGTGGTCACCTCACCTGTTATCTGAAAGCTTTTCCTGGAATGCTGGAGGAGAAAGGCAAACCAGGTTTTCCTTCATTGGCTCCAGACCTTTTCAAATTCTCCTGGTAGGAGCAGAGCTAATTTGGCAGCAGGATCATAAGTGCTGTAGACCCCTAGGAAAAAATCACAGTCTTGCTAGCACGGGAATCTGCTTTGTTTTCTTTCCAAAGGTGTGCAGAGCACAGAGCTTGTTCAGCAGCTCTGGAGGCATCAGCTCTCCTCTTTCTGAGACTGAAGAAAGGCTAATTTTCTAAATCTCTCATGGTGCTGTAGGTGTATCTCAAGACCAGTTTTACAGCTAAGGGGCCCATCTCATTTTGAACTGCAAAATGGGTAACTGTACACRCAGAAGGACTTTTCCAGATTAATAATATGATAAATTGGAGTGATCCAATCCAACACTGCCCCACAACCACGARGTGTGAGGAGTTAAATCAGCTTTAAGAGATTGGTTTATAAAGGAAATATTTCAGATGATGAGTTGATGAAGCCCATAATGCAGTCTGGGCCTGTGACAATCCTGTTAACATGSCAGCTATAAAATTGCACCCACATCCATACACACATTTATGCATATGAATGTATATTAATCTCCTAATTGGCCTGTAAATGAGATGTTGGTGCTGTCTAAAAATGAGACAGCGCATACTGAGGAGTACAAGGATTTTATCTGTGGGCTTATTTGTAAAATGCTGACACTTCAATTCARTTCTTAATTTTTGCAATCTGGATGCCTGGGTGGGGACAGATTATGGTGGTGCTGCTCATGGAGCTCCAGCAGCACAGATCAGCAGAGGACCCAACCCACGCAGAGCAGTTCCTCTTGTTTCCTTGTGAAAACTGGTGTGATTCCTCTCACTGATGAAGTGGCAAACCCGTCTTCCACGATTCCAGCTGGCATGGTGTAAGTCTGTACAGTGTTCTCCACTGATTGTAATTTATGAAACTTTAACGAGAGGGTGTTTAACTGGTGCTAGAGAGCTCGATTTCTTGAGCCTCAGACTGAATCCCCATGYATGCAGAGAAGTCCAGCTATGAATAATTCCTGTGCTGTTTTATRAACTATTCTAAGTAGCAAATATCATCTGTTAACCTTATTTGCAATTGGTACATGCAGCTAAGGGAAACAAATGAACTGCTGCTGAATTAATTCGCAGCCCATCCAGAAACTTTTTTGCACTTTGTCTGGAAAGTCTCCAGGCAGCAGAGCAGCTGGCATGCAAAAAGTGGGTGGCTTCCTAGGAAAGGGGGTTGGCTGGTTTTTAAAATACAATTAGTTTACAAAAATATCCACCTTTGGCCAGATTTAATTCTGCCAACCTTCCTAGAGTAGTCAATTTTGAAGAGAGTGTGTTAGTTCAGACTGGCCTTTGTCATTAATGGGACAAACTATAAACCAGTGAGAAGACACAGCCCMTTTCCCTCAATAATCCCCTTAAGGTGAGAAAACCTCCTGGTGGTGTCCAYCTCTCTGCCACAGATGGGACTAAAGCCTCTAAATGAAGCTCTGAAGTTTTTAATGATCCCTGGGAGAGCAGGAAGACAGCGTGATTGTTTTGGGGTGGTGTCTGAAGGTGAAGGAGCTCTCAGTGTGTGCCTCTCTCATGGGTTGGCAGGCAGATCTCCACTGGGCTGCAGGCAGTTCCTATCTAGGGGAGAGCTTTATAAATAATCTTYTCCCTTTTCCTGGAACATGCCCAATCTCTTATGTCAATTGCCCCACCAYGTTTGCAGTGAGAGAAAACAAAAAGAATTTTCTAAAACGCTGCTTCTCAATAAAAAAAAAAAATATTCCAGAAATGCAGCTACAAAAATTCTCCTTCAACATTTCTGTGCAAGTTTTTTTTTTGCTGTTGCATGTCTAGGGCGTGCTGCAGGATGTGCAGGATATGGCCTGGAGCCCTTCTGCTTCCATGGCCCTGAGCTCACGCTTGTTCCAGTGGTAACAACAACACTGCTAATAAGGATAATGRCTGCAGAGCTGGAAGAGTATATCTGATGTTTTCACAGGTGATGTAACTTTTCTTGATATGGAGATGCCTCTCAAACCCCTTTAGCTATACTTTTTATTGCACTCCATTTTCTTTTATCTTCTTTTTTTTCTCTTTAAATACACTTCTGATTCTGGTATAAAACAGCTGACGCTCACATGGACAGACAAGTTTCCACAAGCAATTAAATTTCAAGTGCAGACACTGTTGTCCTATAAATGACATTTCTTTTGAGGAAGGGAGGAAACACAGTTGGAAAGAAGCTTTTMAACTTTAAAAACAGCAACAATAAAATTGGAAGAAATTTCCTTGAAGAGAAAATAATTAAGAGCCTAATCACTGCATTAAGTGCATATAAAGCCTGAATTCATCAGTAATAACMATTAAATGAAATGTCTTGAAAACCTAGGGAGGCTAAAGAGACCCWCAGCTGTGTGGGGATGAAGGTGGCACACTTGCCATGCCCGGGCCTCTCCCAGTGCCAAAGGACACAGCTGTGTTGCTATTGAGGCAGTCTGGGGAAGTTTGAAGCCAAAGGGCGATCTCTGTGGCTGGAGCAKCTCCACTAACTTAATCTCAAAACGCTACTCCAAACTTTCTCATGTGTGTGGATGGTGGGAGTTTGGTCCTTTTTCCCTGGAGTCAACCCCCAGGCATTCCTTTTCCATCCCTGCAGGAGCGCGTCCCGCACTGCTGTAACATTGTCTTCTGCCTCTACGGATGTGAGGGGGAAAATTGCCCCTTGTGATTAATGCCTGAATTTTTTATGGATGCACACAAGACATCGCTTTCAGTGACCACAGGAATTCAAAGCTTAGTCAATCTGTTAGATCTAAAATGTTTTCACTGGGATATTTTGCATTCAAAAACAAAGAAAGTAAAATCCTTTTTCTTTCATCTGTAGAAAGAAATACGCTCCTGAAGAGCCTGCTGGGGGGTGTAACACAGAGCAGGATCCCTCCCCATTCCATCCCAGGGGCAATGCTAAAGTCACTGCTCTGGGGTTTCTCCATGTTATCCTGGGATGAAGGCAATCCAATTTGCAGTTGCAGCCTGCCAAGATGTCCACCAGGAAGGCTGCCCTTGGGTACGCACCTCTGAGCCTCCTTGGGGATGTACCATGGAGCTTTCCAAGGTCCCAGGGGATGGCACCCTCTGCTTGGCTGCATTATTAGTGCTTGCAGGAAGCGCTCGAGACAGCGTGGGCAGGCACGGCCACTGTGAATGAATTTGGAAAGGTGCCCTGGCACGCTGGGCTGGGCACACTGCAGGGCTGGGGTTCACTGGGAAACCCACGGGAAGTGCTACAAAATTACAGCAGGATGGACCCAAGCAGCCCCACACTCAGCCCCCACCTTGCCTTGGAGGGGGACATCCTACAGCTTCACTGGCGTTGTGCCCACCTACCAAAGCCTGGCTTAGTCAGGGCAGGGCAGTGAGCACAACCTGAGCAGAGGAAGCCCATGTCCCTCCCTTGCTGGGGGACCCTGTGGCCCTTCCTTGGCCATCACGCCACCCATCAGCAGCATGGGACTGAGCATTGCTTGGATTTCACCCAGAGCAGCCAAATCTGTGCCCTGAGGGAGCCCATTCCTCCTTCCCCATGTGCTGCAGCCAGTTGAGCAAGCCCACAGGAATCAGGCACCGCGATTTCGGCAGAGCTGCCGGGCACACGCCCGTGCCCCACCAGCACCGAGGTGTGCAGGGCCCCTCCCCATCACCCAGMAGCCATGGAGAGCCTATTCCTGCCRGAGCCAAGAGCAAATACCAGAGGCATGAATCCTGCCCCAACAGCTCCTGGTTTGCAGAGCTAAATTAAAATGGTAAAGCTGCGGCAAGGCCGGGCAGGCTCGCTGGCACAGGGCTGGCGGCAGCGGCTGCGCTGCATTCTCCACACCGAGGTGATCACGGCGGGGAAGGGCTGCTCGTGTCCACTCCTTTGCTGCTCACGCTGCTCTTGCTGTCCTGGAAAGGAGCTCATGACCCARGATAAAGAAGGATTCACCTGGTGCTCAGGTCCCACCCTTGCCCAGAGCCTGGTTGAGTGGGTTTAGCCCCATTTCTGTACAGACATTCAAACACACCCATTTCCAAGAATCTCTGTGGTCTGCACCAAGGGACACCACTGACATTTTTCTCTTCACCTTGCCTTTATCTTCAACCTTTAATTGTTGTTATGAAGGCAAAGTGTTTGAGGGATTTGCCTTTTGTTTGAGGGATTTGCCTTTTTCCAACCCCCAACACTGCACTGACTGGAGGGATTCAGCTCATCCTCCCTTGGTTTAGGAAAGCTTCAAGATTCACTTCTTCCCTTCAACCTCACCCAGCTTCTATTCCTGCAGATGTCCTGCCCTTACACACCGTGTCTCGGTCCACCAGGAGAGACCCCTTCCCTTTCCTTCCCTTCCCTTGGCTTCCTSAGCCAGAGGCAGTTCCTGTGAAGTTTGATGACTCTCCTACAGCCCAGCTTAAACTCACAGGTTGCTGCATACACAAATACTTGTGTCCACCCAAAATTCCCTCAAAGTAGCCCCAAGGATAAGAAAYCTTTCACAGATCTGGTTTGTGCCTCATCACCAGTGCTCCTCTTCTATCATTTCCACAAGAGCTCCCTTCCCCTCTTGCTGTCCACACCCCTTTCTGGGTTTAAGTAATCAGGAATAAAAGCCATGGGAATCATGTTCATGTGGCTGGAATATCTCTGTGATCCCTCTGCGATTTCTCTCTTTGCTGCCTGTCTGTAGGAATAAATGCTGTTAAAATGCGGTTTTCAAAGGGCCTCAATTCTTATTCAATTTGTATTGGGATCCTTTGGTGTTCTTAGAAATTTTCTGCATTTCCAGCAGCCAGCAAGATGGCACAGAATCCACAAAAGCCTAAGATGTGCACAATTATGTTTCCTGGAGCTGGCTGTAACAGTGCCCTGAGATATTATCTCTGCTCTTCCTCCTCAGGGGCATAGCTGAGCTGCTTCAAGGACAAATATTCCAATTATAGACAAAGCAGGGAGCTCTCAGAGGCAGGTGTTAACATTCAGCTAACAGCTCCATCTTTCCCAGTGCCTCTTTTGWGGTTTCCAGGTGGCAGATGGAATCCTCTCTTCTCCCCTCCGCTTCCCTTTCTGTCCACTGTTCTCGCTGTTCTCTGAGTTCCTCTYGGCATCACTGTCACCTCCTGGTAAAATGGGAAACATCTGAATGACACCTCTGYGATAGGAGGGCAGGGATGGAGACATGGCAGGTGTGTGGAGCACCCCAAGTTCATGGGAGACCATGAGCGGTCATCCCAAAAGCCACCACCAGTTGAACTAAGAGTAGGGTTGCAGAGCTGATGGCTGAGGAGAGCAGCCAGGGGACTTTCTCTTCATTCCTTCTCAGCTGTTGGAGGACATCCCTGCATCATCCTTCTCTGCTCTGCCACAGAGGAGGTGGAATACCATGGATATATCACTTATATCCACTGGACAGCAATAGGATCTGTATCAAACGCTCTTGCAATGAATGTCCCACCCTTTCCTGTCCTACTCCTAAATTATCATTTCTCAGTGGAAGAAGAGAAAAACATTAAAATGGTGACAAGGACCACCAACCTTTTTTCATGGATCAGGGAACCCTGAGGATTAGTTCTTCTGTAATAACTACTCTGTAAATGGGCACCAGGCGAAAGCCCCTATCATTCATCAGCAATACTCTCTTCTGCCATCTTGTTCAGTCAACTTTTTCCATTACCAGGGATASCAGTGTCAGGACTGAATTTACTGAATTTACAAAATACCCAAAAAGGATGGGACATGAGGAGAAACAAGTCCCAGTTTAAATGCTGCRAACTCAGGCAAATCACTTATCTGCCCCACCGTTTCTGCTTCTACACTTTGTCTGTCTTGTTTGTCCAAAATACAGGTGCTTTGGGACAGGCAGCATCTCCCAAAATTTGTTTGCAACAATTCCCCTGGGAGGGCAAAGAGGAACATAAGAAGTGCTTAGTGTACATAAAATTATTTAGTAAATAATAGGCAGTTGTGAGTCACTGCCCTGTAACTCCATGTCTGGTTCTTGGTGGTAAGTATTTTTGTACACAACTAAGAATTATAAGGACCTACACCCCATCTTCAAAAGGAGGAACCTAAGGGTCTTGACTCACATGGAGTTAAAAATGCAGTGGCTGAGGCAGGCAGATGTCCTGCCTCCCTGGCTGGGGAACATGAAGAGGACAGCTGGGAGCAGTCCCTGACTTCAGCTGTCCCACTCTGTAGTGACAGCCACAACTCCCTGAGCTCTCATTACCTCAATCTTTTTACTCCTTTCTGAAAACAGTTTCATTTCTTGACACTTAAATATTTACTGGCCATTTGGCATTAAAATATCTGTTTATTTTGTGGTGTTTGTTTTGCCTTGATTACTTTTTCTGGCCTCTGAGCAGTAATTTATCTTCTTTGTGGTATTGTTTCATGATACAAAAAAGTTTGCTGAGGAACAACAAATCATGGTTCCTCATCTATGAACTATGAATCAGCTCTGTTCTGCAGAGCACTTGAGAAGCACCCAGATGAAGGTGTGGGGACAGCTTCATCTKTGGTCACTTGTGAATGATGTGTTCCACTACCCCTTCCTTTCTTCACCTGTTGTTCCACTTCATTCAGGCTTTGTGACTGCTCAGTGAAAAATCTTGGACAATCCTGGCAAATGCACCTCACAGGAAGTGAGTTTTTTGTACCAAAGAGCCATTTCCATATCTGATCATGTGGTGGGTCTCAAGCTCATGGTCTCAGATCTCTTCCAGTGGCTGTTGTAGCTGTGCAGTAAARCTGCTGCCAGGTGAGATGGTAGCAGGAGGTGGGATAAAGTGGGTTTGCCTTGCTGAACATGAAGATCTGATTAATGCAGGAGCTGGAACAGCCAGATGTTTCACCAGGTTCAGAGGATTGTTTGAAGAGGTGAGATGTGGAACCAGCACGTTCTTTCTCTCATCAAAGAGCTTTGCATGTATCTCCAGAGATAAGGGAGCAATTTCAAGCATTTACACGCGATAATCTTGTCCGACCAATTAAACCATCCCCCAGATTTTGTGTCCTCCATTGAAATGAGAATGTTTGTGCAATGGTGCCAGTAGGAGGAGAAATTAGAAATTGGAAATGCACAGAAACATATATGACAATGAAAAAATGAGGGACAGTCAGAATGGGGCTGTGTCCAGGAGAAAAAGGTGCTTCCTAGATCAGATCCATTCCTTATCCTCCAAACACCCGTGCCATCAAAGCAGCATTACAACCTGACTGGCAGGGCTCTGCTTCTATGTGGCCCCCTTTCAAAAACCCTCCACAGAAAAAACCAGAGTTCCCAGGCCATCAAGTGCATTTTATTCTGGCAAAAAGGACAGGGCTGTTCATCCTGGTTCCCAGCACATTCCTCCTGCCACTTCKCCTTAAAAGGCATCACCCACCTGGCCTGATTGTGAACATGAACTCAGCAGCCTCACACTCACCCTTGCGTAGCAACTGCTGGATAGTGACAGATTTTCAGGGAATTGGTGGTTATCTGATACATAGTTGAGCAGCCACGTTCAAGGCTATAATTGATCCTTGCTCTCTTTTCTTCGCCACAAGCCCACCTGCTAACTGCAGCTCTTTCCATCAGGTTGTCCTCTAAAAAAACCAAGGATTAATCTTGTGGCGAAGCTCAAATTACACAGGAGTTATTTGGCAGAATWATATCTGTGCACTGAGCTAAAGAACCAACCTGGGAGTAAAAAAAAATCTGAAAGGGCTGTTCTCTTAATGTTTAAAACCTAGAGAGATGGTGTAACAGGCAACACAGAGGGCAGATTTGCATTTTTATTTTCATTTTGAAGGGGTTCTCTTGTGCTGTGACATGTGCTCCAGGCTAAGGCTGCTTTACCTTAAACTGCTCCCTTCGGGTGAATTCTAACAGCTAACAGCTCTCATGTTATTCCAGCTGTAGGCAAAATGTGTGGCACTGTGCTTTTTATTTGAAAAAGAAAGTCACACTGGTGCAAATAAATGAGACTGGAATCACTGATGCTGCAGATTATTTGCAGCTTGGGTAGTACATGAGGTTGAAAAAATACCTCATTTATGGGCAGGTCACTATGGAGGTTAAGACCTGAAATGGAGTCATTAGCCATGTTCTATAGCTATGTTTGGTAATGTTTCTTAAATTATTCTTTCTACAGAGATAAAATCACTGYTTTCTTTTTCTCCCTTTTCTGGTTTTATGATCACAGAATACATTAACATATATTCATTTTTTTTGCACTTTTATAGTTKCCTTCACATGTTTAGGAACACCAATGAATTTAGCACAGAGGCACTTGGACACAGACAACGATTCACCAGCTTGGAGGTGAGAAAAAAGACCTGAGGGTAAATAGTAGGGAAGGAGAAAGTGGCTGGAGGCAGCTGAGAATGCCAAGGAGAATCCAACATGGATGGATCTGCTGGCCACCAGCACCAGAAAAATTGCCTGGGGAAGAAAAGATCATGAAAATGTGGTCTGAGAATTGTAATCTCTGTTTGATGACCAGTTCTGCCAAACTCTGATGTCAGRGCAGCACAATGAGGGGAAAAATCCCCTCTGCCCATGCTGCCCCTTCGTGCCTTTGTGTCCCCATGTGCAGAATCTCTCTTTTCACAGGTCTCTCTGAGCATCTCAGGGAATTGTCGCAAGGGGAACAAGTCTGCAATAACGGGAATTCATCTACATCACAAGGACAGTGCTTTTAGAAAAAGAAAGTTCTTCTTCCTGACAGCCTTACCCACAAATTCACTGACAAAAGAGCTGTTTGTTGGACAGGAGGTTGCAAACATCAGAGCCTGACCTCAGCCATRATTACATGGGACACTGCTGCCATTGATATCACCTCAGTTCACAGCAATTGGGAGGGAAATTAAACCTCTGTTTGCACAAGGGGCTGTGCATTCATATGCCCCTATAAGCCAGGGATGTATCRATTTTCCAGCTGGGGTAATTTCCAGTTTAATGAATTACTACTAAAATGAGAGGAAAGGTTTCTCCTACTCACTGCAATTTCACACCAACAYTGGGGATCAGCTGGCCAGGCAGAATCTGTGACATGCTGGGAAACAGAGYAATTCTCCAGTTTTACAGGGCAGTTCTCCAAATTGTTAATATTATTCAGGTCAGATCTTCTCAGGACAAAGCAGAAAGGTGCGTACCCCAGATTGAGCACCTTATCAAACCATCCCCCTGCAATGGCACATGGAAAGAGCTGTGCACAAAGGGAAGGGGCAGAGTGACTGAACAGACTTCAGGCAGCAAAGCGTCCCCATGGCATCAAAATCCACGTGGTATTAGTAGCATTTATTCCTTAGCCATCAGTTGTGAATTGTTTGGAGTTTTATTTAATGTCCCCTTGTTCTCCTCTTCCCCCAACCCCAAGTTTACAAAGTAATTTATGCATGCGTGGAGAGATTGACATTTAATAGGATTTTTGAAAAATGGAATTAAAAATTTCAGGAAAGGAAAATCAGCTGGAAAATCACATTTGATCTTTTCATTGAGACAAATAGGGAGAAATTAAGAGATGTCAAGTGATGATGTGGGGTTGACAGGGAAGTGGAGATAGAGGCACTTAAATATCACACGAAGTTCTACAGATTTATTTTACTGTGGAAAAAAAACCCCACAAAATACTGGATTTTTTTCCAAGTTTTAGATAATTTTTGGGTAAATTTAATACCTGGTTTGGCTTTACTATTTTTTTTCTTTTGTAGAAAATGCACCAGAATTATAGATAAAATATGTTTCTGATCCATGTGTTGAGCTCCCCTGCTGTCGTTGCAACATCTGTCCCATCACAGAGCACATCTGCTCCCCAGTCAGTGACAAATCTGCTCATAGCTGCTGGAAGATTGTTCATGCTTACAACATTCTCTCACCGTTCATAAAGTATTCAACTGCATGCTGAGGAGGTTTAGAGAAATAATACCTATGATTTTACTAACTCTGGTTTGTACTTCTTTGCTTAAAATGCCCTTTTTGCCCTAAATTTAGAACAGATGTGAAAAGTTACGGATTTTTCTAAATATGACTTTTCTTTAAAAAAAAAAAAAAGAAATCCTTTCCTGGCAAGTGGAGAAATTCGGTTTTCTGCTTTTTTCCCTTTCAAATTGTATCACGTCTTTGTTTTATTCTTCCTTTTGTCCTTGTAAGCCCAGTGTCATGCAGTTATTGGAAAGTCACAGATGACAGGGGTTGTCACCCTCTTTCTCTGCCTCAGATTTAGATGTCTGGTGAAAGCTAAGCTCAGCCTTTTGCCCCTTCCTAGAGAGCAGGGGATAAGCTGCCAGCTGGGTGCCTCTCTGTCCACTGTAAATCGAGCCCWGAAGATCAGCCCCAGTGAGTACCTGACCCTCAAATGGCTGAAATTGCATCAGATGATTTGCACTCAGAGTGGCTGGAAGAGAAATGAGGCACAGGCAAACAGATGATTGCAAGAAAGCTGAAAAGAAAATGCAGATTATCATAAAATCTAYGTGACATTGAGTGACAAGTGAGGAACAAAGGGACTTGGAATGAAGAGTAAAAGGGGAAAGATAAAGAAGAGARCTGCAATTTTAAGCATTTTAATAGATCAATATCAATAGCTTAAATTATTGATCTTTTTAGTAAAAAATTCATGATTTCTCATAGGTCTACCTTGATCATTTTAAGACTTGTTTCTAGTTTTTCTCAATCTATGATGTATGTTGCAAAATAAATGAAACCCCTGCATCTCCCAAAATAGATTCTGGCATCACCAACAGCTTCCTCTGTCTTTCTCTGCTTCTCCTTTCCAACTTCAGCTGTTGTCATCTGCCTTCTCACACTCTCTGTGCTGCTTTCCCTGATTCCAGATGGCCAGAGAGAGGACAGTCAGCCAGCACAGTGCAGGCACTACAGGGCAGCCCYAGGAGTCTGTAGGAGACACAATCCATTTTTCCCTTTTGGGATCATCTTGTTTCATGTTTCCTGACTCTGCAGGACATGGTGTAGCTGATATGCTGGCCTTTATACAAATGATGATATGGATAAACCTGTCCAGCCGCTCATTCCTGCWGTGTGGAGTGTGGCCCCATGTGCTGCCACCTTCCCAGAGCTCCTCTCAAGGGCTCACAATGCACAACCCCCATTTTAACCATTCAGACTGGTGGCAGGGTGGCCTCAGTGCTACTTTCAGCCTGAATAACAGGTAAAATATATTTGTGTTGGAGGGTCATGCCATGGGGTSCAACAGAGGTGTGGTCCCAAATGCTATGGACATGGACACAGTCAATTTGTGTCTTTTGGTACCAGTGCCTCATCACTCTCACAGCCAAGAATTTCYTCCTAATGCCTAATCWAAACCTGCCCTCTGTSAGTTTGAAGCCATTATCCCTTGTCCTTTCACAACACGCTCTTGTAAAAAGTCCCTCTTCACCCTCTTGAAGCCCCCTTTAGGCTCTGGAGGGCTGCTGTCATTGTAATCACTACTTCAGCAGTTTCCATTTTTGTTTTTTTCTAAGGTTGTAGTAGATTTTCAGGAGGCAGCATCATTTGAAGGGGTCACTGGATGAAAGGTTCAACTTTCATTGTAGGTGTATGTTCAAGTTTGGAACACGGTGTACAAAGCACTCTTCAAGTCTTGTAGAGGAAATGTGAGCAAGAGGGACATAATTTCAGGTTGTGCCAACTAAAAAAAAAATTCCTATCAGCATTCTGACTTGCCCTCCTGCATAATACTATGAATTTGGAAGCTGAAAGRAAAATAGGGAACTTTGGAAGTCACTAGTAGCTGTTACGGGAAGTGGTATAGCTGTAGTCAAATAAATGTGTCCCACTTTCAACATCTAATATATTTTGTCATTTTTCTGGAAGAGGTGAGAGAATATAATGGAAATTAGGTTTCATTTTCCATTGTTCATTTCTAGCAGTTCTAGTAATATSTGCAGAAAACCTGCTAATCCCAGCTACACACCCACAGGGAGACTCATATTAGAAGCACATCTAAAAATGTTTCAAGCCAACCCACAGGTTATATTAGAATTATGATACCTCCTACAGATGCTAAGATTGGGCACATTGGGGTAGCCCTTGAATAAGCAGATGCTGAAAAAAAGTGCTTGTGCCACACCACTGACAGCCCCAGTGCCCAGGAGAGTGTAAAGGTGGGCAAGAATTAAGAAGCAGTGTCCAAACCGGAGTCAAACTCCTTAGAGTTGAAAATAAAATCCATTYCTAAATGCGCTTTTCCTCTGGCATGCTGGGCCAAGTTGCCTACTCTCTTACATTCATAAATGTTTTACGTCAGTCTGCCATAAAGTGCTTTATCCGTATCTTCTTCCCTTTGAAATGGATATAAACCCAAATTCCAGTGGATCCCTGCAAAGGATCTTTGGCCATTTCTGCAGGCTTTGTAACTTCTGATGTCCCTTTGAGATCAGCCATGACCGATTTGATTTGGTGCTAACACTCAGCGTTGCCATGACTCTTCCTTTTGCAAACCCTTTTCTTCTTTTCCCAAAGTCAAATATGGAAAAGCTGTGACAGCAGCATGAGCAAAAGGATATTGGAAATAATCCTCTTCATTCAGCCTGCATGCAAGATTTAGTGGTGTAGCAGCATTGCAAGGATGATTTCCACGCATCTGATAACACTATGACACCCTATAATAAAACATATACCTTCTGTTTCATTTTATCCATTTAAGCCCTTTGAGCAACCAGCAGTTGTTGAGTTCCCCACTCCTGCTATTAATAGTCRGGGCAGACCACTCTGCCTACTTAGATTTATTACATTTTAACTAATCTTGATTGAAGTCTTTGTATGTAAGGGCTCCGGGGCAGTCACTCACCAGGGTTACACACAACAGACACACGCACAGTTTGCCCTGAAATTAGCTCATTATATGTCACATAATAACCATTTAATGTGAAAAAAMCAGGTTTTGGTTACCCCTTTTCCTTATGGAACCTGGACAGCTAAACACAAGGATCACTTCTTTCACCATGATGGATGTATTCTGGACTTTTACCCGTGTGAAAATCCCTGTGAAGTCTGGGGGAGATTTCCCTGAGCAGGGACACTTGTGCAGCTCCCTAAGTTTTGCCTATACCRGCTAGCCACCATTCAAAAGGCATCACACACAGGAAAGTAGAAAAATTCCTCCCCAGTGCTCCATATTTTTTTGCTGAGTATTTTCTATGATGGATTTTACRTTGCAGGATTTGTTAGTGACATGTGAAAACCTGCTCAGGGGAAAATTTGTGGTGCAGTTTCTCTGCTGCAGGATGAGATCTAACAAGCCCCATGTACATATTGCACAGGGACGGTGGAAAGGATGATCCTTTCCCCATGGCAAAGGGGATTTGGAGTCTGCCATATTCCTCTGTTCCTCCTTCCTTCCTCAGGACAGCACGAGTAAGCTGGGTGCCTRGCTGAGAAAGGACTTCTGAAGACACTCTGAACACTTTGCTTTAAATGCAACCCTGAAGCTCATGTAGACAAAATATTTTGTTGAATTTTCATGTTTCAGTTTCTAATACTCCAATAAAAAGTCATTCATGCTCACCTTCTAAGTGATAAATCAATGTTAAATGTTTCTCTGAGAAGCATCCGAAACCCGAGAATAGGAATAGAATAGAATAGAATAGAATAGAATAGAATAGAATAGAATAGAATAGAATAGAATAGAATAGAATAGAATAGAATAGAATAGAATAGAACTTCCCATTCTAGGCAGAAACATCACCATTGTTAGATTCAACCCACCAAAAGTGTTTCCAGGAACTGAATTTGCCAGAGAATGAGCCCCACACCAGCAAGGCACCCTGACTGCCCACAGCCCTCTCTGGGTGAGCTAGGCAAACTTGGGAGCCCCTGCTCCAGAAAAGGCTGCCATCCTTTAAAAATCCTCAAGATACAGCTTATTTTGCCTGAAGCTGATTTTCTCTGGGTGCCTGCTGCAAGTGGTGCTGGGGGCAGGCATAAATACAGTGGCATCAAGGCTGGGTTGGCAAAAAATCCTATTGCAAGAATAGGATAAATCTCTTAGGTTTTTAAAGATTGGCTTCAAAGTGCCTGCAGCTGGTGATCTGCAGCTTGGGAAGGGCAGAGGGTTTGTGCCAGCTGAGAACATGCAGGAGTTTGGGTAAGATGCAATGGGTGTGGGTGGAGAAACTGCACAGTGGAGGGAGGAAACAGCAGCGGTGCTGGGTGCAGTCAGCTCCTGGGAAAAGCACTGTGCAGGAGCTCTGATGGGTTCAGAACATGTGGAGTTTCCTGACCACAAAAAAACCTCCTCCACCACTGGCACACAGCAGGTCCAAGGTGTCCAGGGCTCATTCAATGCATTCACCATGTGCTGCATGCACAGCTTGAGGGTGACCAAGGCCAGACTGTGGGATTTTACAGCTTGAGGGTGACCAAGGCCAGATTGAGGGATTTGGGGATGCTGCCAGCACTCTGCAGGACAGTGTGAAAGAGTGCACATGAACTGCAGACACCTTCTCATGTATTCCAGGAAACTRTGAAGAAACCTGGCTATTGCCAAAACTCTGCATTTTGGGGAGGGGCAGCAAGAGACTGATAGCAAACTGTTTTCTTGACAGTTCWGCAAAAAATCCCAGGGGGAATGATAACCAGGGAGGGGCTTGTTCTGCCTGAGTTTTGGCAATGGGCTATGGCTCAAACAGGGACTTTCAACCTATTAAACCATCATACTGTGTGGGCCCAGAGCAGAGGTGACAATTCGTTTCCTCTTACATCCTTCCTGCAGCACTTTGTGGTTTCTGGCATTCCACTGGAAATTTTAGGTGTTGAGGATGGCCCTGATCCTGTGTTGTATGGTGGGGACATGCAGAAGCAGCACTGGAGAGATGAGTGATGCTCACAGGGTTGAGGGTCTGGATTGGATGGCCCCAAAGGTTTTTCCATCCTGCTTTGGATGGTGTCTTCTGCTTTGACCCACAAGCTGAAGGATGAACATTTGTGCTGCTCTGATGTAGGAAATAGGTAGAAAATTCACCCTTTTACTGATCTTTCTGTCCCCTGCTGTGCAAAGTGCCTCTGACTGCCTGGGCAGAGAAGGAGTCTTTCATGAAGAGCTAGTGACTGGTGGCATTTTTTCTCAAGAATGCAGTCAAARGGAGATATGGGAGTCAGTGTTAGGTGTGGAAGGGTGATGTGGACACTGCTTCAAGGCTTTCATGGGTGCTTTAAAGAGCTCAAACTGTGTGTTTCAGGGAAGTCAGTCAGGAGTAGCGTGGTGTGTCTGGCTTGTGACACTGGCACACACCCCACATAGCTAAAGGGACCTTCGCAGGCCCACTGGAATCGTAAAAACATCAGCTGCAGGGGATTTGCATCTAATGTCTTTCTTGGCACAAGCAGCAGCTCCCCACCCCCAGCAACCAAAGAATCCATCCCCTATCAGCTTTTGCCATGATATGTAATGCAGATCARCATTCCCATCAGGGAAACCTAAACACTTTTATAAGCTATTTCATAAAGAGATGCTTCTTTCTGAGCTCACAAAAAGCAGAACCTGGAACAGGAGATACAACACAATGACGAATCCATCCATCACCAGCAATGTATTTGGAAAATTTTATGTCTTTTTCTGTCTCACCTATTGCAAAAYTCTGTATCTTATCTCTTGTTCTAAACAGTGTCCAGATTTCCTCTGTAAATCATTTTTAATTCACTGCCATCACTTTGCGACTGTTAATGACTCTATTTACAAGACATTTTTACGGTTACCAGCAGCTTGGTATATGTATATATTCCAGAGAAAAAAAAATTGAGCAGCCAAGCAAAGCATGAAGATTAAAACGTTGTTTTAAGACTATTAAGGCACAACAGGGATTGAAGAAAGTTTTGGTGGGAGAAAGAGAGAAATATCAGTGGACACTTTGAAGCAAAGGCTTGGGACCATGACTGTAGTTTCTGCTGGGAATGCCAGGCTGCGGAACAGGCTTTGCTGTTTTCTGCCAGCTGGGAAACTCTCTCCTTTTCCCTGGGTGTGCATTTTCCTGAAACAATTTGAGCTCAACGTGTTCTCACAGAGGTTTGCATGGAAGKCAGGAGCCCATGGAGCAGTGCTGGGGAGGCAGACATTGTTCCTTCATCCCTTCCCCAGCTGATGGGATGCCCTGGTCGGGGATGCAGCACTCATCCTCATCCCAGCCTGCAGGAACTTGTCATCAGTGCTGCACCCACAGGAAAACCAGACCTTGGCAAGAGCTGAGCACAGCTAAAGCCCTCCCTGAGGTTCATTCCTGGGTTGACCTCAGCATAAGTTGGCCCATAGGAAGGAAATGTGTGTGGGAGAGCAGGCAGGGAAGGAAAGCAGAGCTGTAAGGACGAGGAGAGGTTGTGATGGAATATCCATGGTCATGAGGAGCCTGAAGCAAAAGCTTCAGTGGGAAGCAGTGGGCACTGAGGTGTGGAGACCAGATTGAATCTTCCAAACGCTGGGGAAAGGCTTTTGCAATCCAGGAGAAAGTGCAATCAAGACCTGGCAGAAGTGTTTGTTCAAGCCGTGCTCCTTTGATGCTGCTGTGGCCAAAGTAMATTGAAAAGAAAAACCCTGTTTAAAGGAAAATAAAGGGTTTAACAGAGCGTATCAATTGTATAATGACAATACTTATAAAACCATCTGCTGGCCTCCTGGGCCTCACTTAGTCACGAGCAATTACTTGGTGCATTTTACTTTCTAAAGGGCAAGAAGTTCCCTGCAGAAAGCAAGCTCAAAGCTGCTGCTTGGGAGAAGCTACTGATAAGTGAAGCAGCATTCCAGTTGCTGAAACCCCTTCYGTGAGCCAGCACATCAAGGGAATTTCACTCAGCTTTTGCTTCCAGGAACCATTTTGGAGGAAGCCTTCATCATGTAGACAGAGCATGCCCCCAGCTCTGGCCCACTCTTTTTAAACGTCACCCAAGGCTTTGCAGCGGGCTTGGGTGGGATCAGTGTGACAGGAATTCCTTAAAAAATGATCTCCATGCCCCCCTTGAGCCTGCTCATGCTTGTGCTCCCCCCGCCCTGGGGAGGCAGGAGCACTTTGTGAGGCTGCCGTGGTCCAGACGGACTCAAAGCAGCCCCATGGGGGTGATTGATGGGCGCCGTGGTGGTGGGAGCGATGAAAATAATCCCAACACATGTTTCCCAGTAGCACCTGGCAGCCAACCAGAAGACAGCACTAGCATTTCCTAAATACTGGAAAAATGACTGTCACCGCAGATGCCTCGCTAAATATAACCYCGCTGATGTGGCGGCCGGTGAGAGGCTGGAGAGGGGCTGCACCCAGGACATAGGGACAGCTCTGGTGCCATCTGAGCCCTGGCTGCCATCCCTGCCCTGCCAGAGCCACAGTGCGGCTCCTGGAACAGCCTTTGAAGTCACAGACCTGATGAGGAAGTGTCACTCACTCAAGGCGTAGGTGCCAATGCAACACTGGGAATTAAAAATACAGAGCTGTCTGAGCAGACCAGGCTCTTCCTGTCCATGGGCAGGAGGTATTGATGCCTTAGGATTTTTAGCTTCCATATTTTCATGTGTCTGKAKTCTTGTAATTCTCTAAYGTACAGCACTAAAGCTGCTGTTGTCCCATCTTCAGACAAAACAATTYCCCTCTAGGCCCGAAACTCCAGGACACCTCACTGCTCACAGCCCCAAAATGAGCAAACAAAGGAGAAYTGGGGRGAGCAAACTTGGGRGAATTGACATCATCACCTGAAAGTGTAATTGAAGAATTYGGRCCCAATAYGTTAATAARACAGAACTTATAAAAGGTGAAGATCTCATGACTCAGCATCCATTTTGGGTGCAGCCTTATGAGGACACTTTGTCTGCCCTTAAAGTGCCAGTAGGCCTGGATTAAATTTGTCTGCTTTTATCTCTTAACTTTGTCTGGCCTCTGTTYCAGGTAAGCCTTGTTTTAGGCATYGGTGTGAATWAGGGTGTTTCTTCATGTTTTGGTCTCTCTGAGAGGGGTTTTTCCCTCTTTGAGGCCAGGGAGGGTGGGGTCCACCATGGTGCCTGCAGTGGGATCCAGGCAAGGCCCTACACCTTCAACAGTGGGCAGCTTCAACACCAAAAATTTCCTGGTTCTTTTGAGATTTTTCACAGAGTGAAATGTGTGGAGCGGTAGAATACAGTGCTTAATGTTTAAAGGAGGTGGGGATTACCCTCCTCAGTGTGGCCCTCTCCCTTTGCCCCCTGGCCTGAGCACAGGGATTCATTTCCCAGCAGAGCCCAGTGGTTCCTCAGGGGACAGCACTGCCAGGCATCATTCCTGGAGCTGCTCTGTATTGTGTTACAGGGCTGCCAGTGTTTGCTTTAGCAGCTTGCTGGGCCACCAGATGTGTCCAGAGATGGGGTTCTGACTCTGACACCTGAGCCTCATTTTCCCAAGCTGGCTTTTGTAGGAGGGAGTAGAGCTGACATGACCTCTTGGATCATTCGTGAAATCTGGGCTCTGGGACAAGCCCTGGCCGAGGTGTTTCATGATTCTGAGACTCAGAGGCATTGCTTTCAGGGCCAAAATGTTAAATAGCATGCCTAGGTTTGTGCTTCTAAGACAGAGGAGTTTGTTTGCAGAGGTTTCATTTGCTCTCCAGCCTGCTGTCACCCCCCAGCATGAAGAAGTGTCAGCCCTGGGCTGCTCAGCTGCAGACACAGCCCTAAGGAGCTGTGTCATGAACCTACCAGGTGGGAGCCAAGGGGCAGAAATCAGGATTTTAAATGAATGGTATTTTTCTTTGCTGCTCACTCCCTCCATGGGACTTGTGAACCATGAGGAGTGATGGGGAAAGTGGAGGAGGACAGGCTTCCAATCTGGGAGCACAGAAAGCCCCAGCAAGGAGGAGTTTCTGGCCAAGAGATGGGAGCCTGGRTGAGGCTGCAGAGCAAGGTGGTCCCTGTGAAATGTGCAAACTGCCTTCACTTAACTCACAGGAGAAAAGGGGCACTGAAAGCATCATGAACCTGATTTCACCTGACTTACTCAGGTGCCCAGCAGGGTTGCTCTCCTGTTACCTATGCTTGAAAAAGCTCATGTCATTGCATCTTTGCTAGAGATGTGCTAGCAGAATTCTTACATATGGAAAACCCCCCAGATAAGGACATCCTCCCCCCCAAAAAAAAGTTTAAAAAAAAATCTTCTTGTGGTTTTGTACTCTAGGAAATTATGGGAAGGTCCTGTGGCCTCAATTGAAATTCAGCAATGCAGAAGGAACATCTGAGTGGGAGATTTGTTTTTCTGGATTTGGCCTTGTCGCAGAATCACAGAATCTGAGCTGCGTGAAGTTGCAAGTGAACTTTTAACAGCTCTTATTAATGAGCAGATCTCTTTTTTAAAAAAGAGCATAAGAGAATGAAAATGTAAACTCCGGGCTGTGTCTTTTCTATATGTTTGCAGAGTGCCTGCTAGAGCAAGCTCAGGGTTCCTGAAAACTCATAATCAGACAGTTAACAAAGGAAAGCAACTGCAGAAGTCCATCTCAAATCCATCACGTAACATGCTGGCAGAGGGGAATGTTGGGAATCCTTATCTGAAGCTGTCATCTTCTAGATGCAGCTCCCCATATGCAGCCTTTGGAAATTCTCACTTGTCCCTTTTTTTAAATGACTCAGGCTCCAGCCCATCAAGATGAACAATTAATTTCCAGCCCAAGGAGCACAGGGTTTCAGACTTGCAGGTGTTCTCTCTAATAGGAGCTGTCATAGGAACGGTTCCTACAGCAGAGTAGGTAAACAAACGGATATAGAACACAGTCCCCCAAAGGACAGCTGGTGAGAAAAGCTGTAAGGGCAGAAGTGTCATTTAAACAAAAATAGCTAATTTGGGATCTCCTGTACAGGATCCTTATGAGCTGCCAGYGTTTGACCATATTTGAGCACAGGGTTATGGCTGATCCATTTTTGTCTCCAGCATTATCTGTACAACCCAGAATGCAGCATGTGAATTATTTTATGCAATGAAATGGGCAAAAGCAATCTCAGTGAAGGGATGTGCAGCTTCATCAGCACTGCCTGCATTTCTGGGTTTCCTTTTTTGCTGTGTGCTCCCCTCCAGCCTGGCTGGCTGTGCCCACCTGTTGCCTCTGCTCTTACATTTCCATTGTTCTCTGCTTTGGGAGTGAAGCACTCAGCTGAAGTGTGAGCGATGGAATTCTGTCCCCTTTTCAGCATGCCATAGGGAAAATCACCCTCTCAGGGCCTTGCTCCCACCCTCACATTTGTCATGCCATCCTCCATCTCATCTCCTGCCAATCCAAACCCTGCAGAGCTGTTTGTGTTTCACCCCCATGCWTGTGGCATGAGGTGGAGTTGGACTCACCCTTGAAGGATCCTTTCAGCTCAGAAGATGCCTTCAGGTTTTAGCAAAGTTAACAGGCACCTCAGGARTCATCAGGATTTTAATATTCATAAACTTTCCTAGCTTGTTCACTTCCCAGTGCCTTGTCTTCCTGCCAGGAGATGAAAATGTTCCTTGCCTACAGCCAGATTTCCTCCAGCTCCCTGACTAATTTTCCTACAAATTTTGCAGCCAAAGCAGTTGGCTGGTAGACCTGTTCAACACTGAAGTTGTACCTAGGGTGAAATTCATCTCCCTAGCTCCAGGTGCCCCCATCTAGTTGGTTACACTCTGGCCTGCTGCTGTCTTTTTAGAGTCAATGGCTTCAAGCAGGATTTGTCTCATGCTGAAATAGGTGCCAAAAATCAATTTCAACCATCTTTTATTCTGTGCCGTCGTATGGCTGTGGAGGGAGCCCTGGTAAGACAGCAGTGGTGTGAACATCTGAAATGCTGTGAGGTGAATTCTAGTCTCATGCCACCTATGATGTTCTCTAGTAGTTAAAGCTGCTTAAGTAGAATGTAAGGAACTATGAAAAATCCACACCTGCATTGAGAAAAGTAATCAAAAGACCTGATTTCTTTGTCATTGCTCTGATTGAAGATTTATTATTTTCTGATTGCCCCAAGGAATTTATATGAAGCTTCTGTACCCATTTTCTGATGRTATGCACACAGGTTATCTCCCCTGTGAGGAAGTGTCTCTTTCTATAGCAGAGCTGTGGGTTTGGATGCCTAGAATAGCAGCTTTGCAGGCAGCTGTGAATTTGGGGCAGGCTGATGAGCTCCACCTGGGCTTTGCACACCCACGTCTACACCAGGGCAAACACAGGCAAAAAGAGAATCGAAGAATCATTGAATACTTTAGGTTGAAAGGAACTTTTAAGTTCACCCAGCTCCAAATCCCCAGCCACAGGCAGAGACACCTTCCACCTCAGCAGGTTGCTCAAAGTCCCATCCAACCTGGCCTTGAACACTTACAGGGATGGGGCATCCRCAGCTTCTCTGAGCATCCCGTGCCAGGGCCTCAGCACCTCACAGGATGAATTAGAAAAATTTCTTTCTAATGTCTAATTTAAACCTGCCCCTTGTCAGCTTAAGGACATTCTCCCTTCTCCCCATTTTCCTATCACTCCATATCCTAATTTCTTCTGAAAGCCTCCAGGTGGGAAGGTGAGAAATCTTTGATGGCAAATGTTGCTTTTTCAGTCTTCTCAGTGTCTATAAAACCTTGCAGAGTCTTTAATTTGGTGGGACTTTGGCACATGTTAAAAGACAGCCACCTAGTGAACCTCCCTCCTGAACAAGGAGACAGCAAACACCAGGGCCTTTGGAATGGAGCTTTAGTGCTTATTTTAGGTCTCCAGGTTTTGCTCTTGCTGTATGGTTGTCCAATGCACTGGAGACTGTGAGTCTGCAGATGCACACATGCACAGACACACAACTGGTTTCCAAACTATCAATTACAGCACTAAAAAAGAAAATTCGGTATCTGCTAAGACACCCAGCTGGAGAGGGAAAAAAAAAAAAAAAAAAAAAAAAGGAAAAAAGAGAAACCAAAAAGGAAAAGAAAGAAAAAAGAAAAGGAAGCGCAGAAGTGGCTAGAGAACTGTCCAGAAGTAATAAGTGAAGTAATTTTCAAGCTAAGTTTGAAGACTAGCTGCAACTTGCCACACAGGAAAAAACAGAAGACAAAAGCACCATTATGCTTTCTTAAAAATGTAAGAGTACAGCACACACATTCCCTGACAAGGTCATTAAACATGGGTTCAGAGACCCACAGCAGCCTGTGCCCAGGTACAATGGGTGTTTACTCTTTGATTGAGCGAGGTGCTGGTATGCATAGGGGTTACTGTCGCCTGAAGAATACAGTTTTTGGCCCTGTGTGGATCATAACTGCTTGGTTTGGTTAGTGCACAGAAATGCARCTAAACCCTCCCCTTCAGATATCTAATTTGTTTGGAATGACAGGCATGTCCTGACTAAAAATTAATTCTGCCAGGTGATATAACTTGTTTGAGTTCGCAGGAATTTGCCATTTGGAAAAAGGAAAAAGGAAAGACATTTAATTAGGGATGGAGCTAAAGGAGCTAATTTGATCTTTCAATGGAAAAAAAATAAATTACAGGTTAAAAATGAAGGCTGTGTGCTCTGGGTGAAGCATGCTCTCTCCTTGCAGGTATGCTTTGATGAGGCTTCTTCTCCTGCTAAGAAATGCAGAGCACGTTTCTGTGGCAGCAATAACTTCACCTTGCTGTTTGTTGTCCCTCTGACTCTGAGCAGATGGCCCAGCCATGCCAGGTGTTTATCCAGGGGGCTTCACTGTGGCATTGGGCTCTTTGTGGCATGTGGCACAGCACCCAAAAGGAGGGGAAAAGCCAAGCTGACTGCTGTGGCAGAGAGAGCCCATCTGCCTCACAGAGCTTCCCACCCCTTGCACTGCCTCAGCTCAGCCTGTCCCATCTCCTTCCCAGGCAGGACACTCCCTACACTCCTACCTTTTCCCTGGATCTGGGCAATCCCTTTTACCCACAGTGTTTTATCACAGCAAAACCCCATGGCACAGCCTCTGTGACAGAAATGGTGGGGTGGGGAGCCAGAGGCAGGTGGGCACAGTGCCACCATGGGCAGCGCTGGCCCAAGAATGGTCATGAGACCACTGCCCACATCTTTGTTATGCCCTGGACAGTCCCGGGCAGCCTCGAAGGACCATCTGTGTTTGCCACATCCTCARAGCTGTCTCAGCACCTACCCGGATGCAGGACAAGCCTTGCAGATTGGTTTGACCTCCAGCCCACAGAAAACCCCACAAATTTCCTGATTTCCAGCACAACAGACATGTCCCAGCAGCAACGGCTTTTGGGTTTCCTCCTCCTCAGGGAGGTCTGGGACTCCATTGCTCCTTCTGCCTCCCTGGGATACCCTGCCCAGGATTGTGATTCAAGAGATCTTCCTCACTCACGCCACACTGGAGTTGTTTGAACGCAGACGGTTCAGACTCACCCTTCCCCTGGCCATGAGCAGACRGTCTAGACCACTAAAACCACATTTTCTGGAAGTAGGTTCTCAGATGGAGTCACTTCCTGAGAGGGCTCTTTGTCTTTTATCAGGAGGAGCGTAATCAGAAAGAAAAGCTAATTATTTACAGGTAGGAGTTTTTTGCTTAAATATTTTCTCTTTTCATATTAGTGTCCTTCCAGTTTATTACTCATCTGTGGCTTTTTTACAAGTTGTCTTTCAGGTGAGGAGCAGTGAAGTGGTGTTACATTCCATACATGTAGGGGCTTAGCTGCAGTTTCATTGTGTATTCAACCCTATAATTAAGACTCAGATGGAAGACTTTATGCCTCTAAAGCAAAGAAATTCTAGGTTTCTTGGCAAAACATTTGGCTGAGTACATAGAGAGCACCTTAAGTACTTAAATGGTCTCTACGTGAGGAAACCTGATGCCAGAAATGATGTACCTTCAAGGCAGGCTGTTGGGAAAAGGCAAACAAACCAGTGCTAAAACGCTTGATGTCTCAAGGTGCATTCTTCCTGAGTATTATTTTTTTCTTGGAAGATGCTCTGTGAGAGGAACTGTGTTCTCAAAAACGACTTGTTGCTGGCACCAAATTAACATGAGCCACATAAGGTGTGGGAGTCAGCAAAAACCACCTGGCCRGTTCTCAATAAATTGTGAGCGACTCGACCGTCGCCTTTAAGCAAATCAATAGAGCGCTGCTGCAGTGTGCCAGCAGCTGGGAATATGCCATGGGAAGAAGCCAGCATCACTCTTAGGGCATGTCCATGCATGGCTGCAGTGCCTGGTCCCTTCAAGGGGAAGGAGGGCCATGGGATCGTGGGATGAGGCGCATGGCAGGGTGGGTTTTTCAGTGTTGGCACAGAAGGGCTTTACCCACGAGAAAAACCCCACAGGGGAAAGAGGAAGCATGTCTCCTTCATCCCAAAGCTGTGCACAGGACAGCCAAGGGCTGTGCCCCTGCCTGGGGATGGGCTGGGGCAGCYGCAGGCGGGAGSAGATGCTCTGCTCCTGSCAGTGGTGTTTTCCAGCTGGRTGTGCACTCCCCATCTTCCCCTGCCTCTCGTCTGTGCGTGCCACCCTGCAGCCTTCCTGCATCCCCCAGGGCCCACTGATGTGCAAACCACTGCTGGAAGAAAGGCTTTGGAGGTGGGGGTCAGCAGAGCAGCCCTGTGACCCACCGCTCCAATAAAACCTGATCCTTCATGCTTTGTCTCCTGCTGGAAGGCAGCACTGCTCAGGGCAGATTCTGATGCTGGAATTGTTAGGTAGAGAGAAGGACGCAGTCATTAGACTCAGGATTAGCACCCACCTTGTGCTTGGACACCAGGGTGGATCAACATGGGCTCGTCACCTCAGCAGCCACCACTGGGGTAGTAAAAGGCAGCAAGGATATTAATGCTCACGGTAATGGAGCCTGGCTCACAAAGAACTTCTTCCAGCAGTTGCTCTCAAAATGCTACACAAAGGAATCAATAACTTTTTTTTGTAGATGGAGGAACAGTGGCACAGAGCRGTGACCTTGTCACTGCCATCCAGCTGGCTGCCAGCAGAGCCAGCAGCAGAATTAAAATCTCAGCCTATGCTTTCCTCAGCTTAAAACGAACTCGGCTTTGCTAGTTTGACTTTTCACAGTGCCATTMTAAAATCTGGCAGAGAAAGGTCCATGTATCCTCCACTCACCTCCCTTGTGTTTGGAGCCTATCAAATGCTAAATAAAACAGCAGAACCAGAGCAATAGAGATTTCTATCAATGGGGACCTCCCACTGCGCAAGGAACGTATTTGATTTGACCTTCAAAAGTAAGTATTTTGCCAAAAGTCTGCCTGAGCTTTTTAGGGGTACTACTTTCAAGGAGCTGGTCTGCGTATCAGATGAGCCAGAATCTTTTGGGATGTGCAAATTAAAACAGCCTTTTTTTTTCCTTTTTTGTTTTTAGGCATCAGAGTAAATAAGTATAAGCCCTACATGGAGCATCTTGTTGGGGCATACACTGTATATGCTCCAGGGTGCAAATATTTTACACACCCTCCCCTTTGATTTTTTTTTTTTTAATGGAATATGCAAATCGTGCATGTTTCAGCTGGGATTGTCTCTCTTTGATCTGACTGTTCTCCATCCTGGAATTTCTCGCAGTGGRGAGAAACTGAACTGAGATGTGCAGCTAGAGGGAATTTCACCCTGCACTTTCTGCAAGAATGTCAGGAGCAGCAAACTCACTGCAGACACCTTGGAGGGTGGCAACAGGCTGGAAATGAAGTCTCTGCAAAAGAAAGGCCAGACAGCACTGCTCCAGGCCAGAGGATGAGCAAATGGGCTGGGGTACCATCCCTGTGAGGATTCACCTACAAATGGGACAGTTACATGAAGAAGAGCCTTGATTTCCTTTGAATTGCAATGCCTGTTGTCAGCATGGGGTGGTAGAGGCACTGATAGTTGGTCATGATGTGAGCAGCAGGGTGGAGAGCAGTGTTTGGCTCTCCTGCCCAAAGACCTACACCAGTCAAACCCCTGTCAGCACCTGCTCTTGGAGTTGTTATGTGTGCCCTGTTAATGGCTCAGTCTGCTGCCTCTGCCCAGCTCCTCCTGGTCTCAAAAATAATCCAGAGTGCGAACTGTCCAGCGGTAGCACCTTCAGATTTCCTGCTGCAGGATAGGAGCTGCTCCACGCACAAACCAGTCACAGGAAAATGGTTTTAGAAAGCACCGTGGGGGAAAGGCTGTGGTGAGAGCYGCCTGCACCCAGCCAGGAGAGCGGGCAGGGCTGCAGAGGAGCGGTCAGCTGGAGCAAGAAGCGGTGCCTCGGCTACGCTGCCAAAACAGCTCCCGCCAGGGCTTGAATTACCGCCTTTGTGCAAACACCCGCTCGGCCAGCGCCACCAGCTCCCGGCTTTGATGGGGCAGATAGGGCTGCGAGGAAAACAGAGCACGGAGAGAAAGCAACAGATGGCGATAGGGGTGGATGTGCCGGGTGAAACGTGCTCCYGCTCCTGCCAGAGCCAGGGGGAGTTCTGCCTCTCTGACCGCAGGGACAGCACAAGGGGAGCTCAGGGGACTGGGCTGGAGGGGTTTTGGCACACAGGGAAATGAGCTGATGAAGGGACATATCCATAGCCAGGAAGACCATTCACCTGTGTTCCAGGCTGTGCTGCAGCAAACAAAGCAGGCTCAGAAATTTAGAAGTTTTCAGAGATAACCATTTGAATTGGTTGCAGAAAAATCTACTTATACAGTGGAAATGAGGGAAAGAAAAAGGGAGGGAGGGAAGGTGCCCTTCCTAAATTTGGAAAGCATTCCTGTTTATTTCTGCTTGCCTGTGGGGGAGAGGGAAGCTCAGTGAATCATCCCAGCCACCTAAAGAGCACAACTAAGATATTACCTGAGCRAGAAGAAAGCATTTTCATGGCTCATAAATGCTTATTGATTTGTCCTTTTCTATTTGTGTGCCTCTGCATTTCCGGGAGCACAAGTGGAAAGAAAACATCCCCGAAGAAACCTCACAACACTATTAGCAAAGGTCTGACCCTCAGCCCCTGGACAGAGATGTAGCCACTTGCCTCCAGYGATGGATTTGGTCCATCCTCTGCTGACAAAAGCAAACCAGCCCTGGCGTGTGGAGTTTCTGGCCTGAAGCAGTGCCCCTCTGTGCTCCCTGCTGCATCTCCCCTGCACACATTTGCCTTTYAGGCAAGTGCAGGACACTGCCAGGGGTCAGCTGGGGGGTAGCCAAGAGTTTGGCCTGCAGTGTCTTGGGGCTTATCAATGGGCTGTTGTTCAGCTTGGGATTCCTGAGCTCCTTAGTCACATCTTTGCAGGTAACTATAAATCACCTTCTGCAGAACCTGGGGTTTTGCAATACTTGGCCCTCTGCAATTTTGCCTCTTCTGCAAATAACAGGAGTGGCCATTTTTTGCTCTGCTTCACTCAGGCTTTCCAGTTACAGCCTCTGGGTTCACAAAGAATTAGTTGGGCTATYCTGCTTTCTTGCTGAAGTTACTAAATTTCATTAAAAGCAGCTAGAAACACATTAAGTTTCTCTGTGCTCTTGTTTTTCCATAYAAGGAATAGTTGCCAGTGGGCTGGAAAATTGGCAAAAACATCCATAAAAGCATCTCTAAACAGGCTCAGGRAAAGGCTGGGAAGTGATTTCATACCTGGCCAAATGTACATCTCTAGTCCAGKCTGCTGGTGGGTGGGCTCAGTGGTGGTTGCTGGTTGAAGCCCTCCTGCTGTTGCTGTGCAGAATCAGCTGATTTATGGGGTTTCTCTTTACCCCACACCAGATCCCATCCACCCGTACAGGTGATGGAGTCCCAGGGGGCAAACCCCACACCCACACTGTTCCCCTGTGTTTCAGGCTGTGCAGCAGTTTGACTGGGAGCAGGGCTGCACAGCTAAACATGGCTCCCAGCAGTTCCAGCAGATGGTTTAGGAGTGYTGTGGCCATGGCAGGGCTCTGCCCACACAGGGACCCTGCCACCACTCCCATTTGTGCTTTGGGGTCAGGGGATGTGCCAGCAGGGGACTCAAGGCTGCGGTGTCCACCAGCCTTGGGTGACAGCAGTGCCACCCCCTGTCTGTGGGGTTTGGCTCTGGGGCAGCTCMTCCAATGGCAAAGCATCCCAAATCCCTCAGCACTGAGCTAACTAGGACAAAAACAAATGTATTGCAGGCTTTAACATTTACTGCCTCATTTTTCACACAGGCTCCTTCCCTGTCTCCAAATTGGCTAAAATCRTGGAAAAACCCCACGCCACTGCAGCAAACCATCAGCATGGCTGTCATGTCTCTGTGCCYGGTCTGCTCTGCCCATGGGAGCAGCTGCAGCTGAGGCTGCTCATGGCTGGATTTATCTTTAAATTTATTTTCTATTACGGGCGTAGTTTTGACTTTTCCACTTTTCAGGTTCACTCGCCCTCTCGTCGRTGTCTCTCCCTCTCTGAGCTCGTTTAATAATGCATGACCAGGGCTCTCTGTGCCACAGCAGCAATAATGCAGCGCGGCCCCGCTCCGTGCGGGGTCGGGTTTCTGCCGCTCGGGAATTCGACAGATGGAAACGCTGGGATTCTTTCCATGGCCCTCCTGCCTCCCAGGCCCCCAGGATAGCAGAAGATTATCGGGGGCATATCCCAGCACAGTCACAGGCATGGGAGAGGGAGGACCCGCGGCGAGGGTGGCGGGGAGGAAGAGGGCGTAGGAGTCATTATTTTAATWAAAYTGGTGAGGATGAGACCCTTTCCTCYGCCTGGGAAGGCARTGCATTCGTAATCATATTGCTAATTAAATCAGTTTGRCTTCTTTAAGCTGATTTTCTTTCACTCTCATGACCCAGCTAATTAAAGAACTCAGACACAAGGCACCCTCACCTCTGTCTCCAAACTGATGCTGGTGTTTCCTCTCCTTTATTTTTTCTGCATCACATCAGCAGCAGCTCTGTGTTCCAAGGGAGTCTGAGGAGGATGTCCAAACAATGGGTCTGCCTCCCCCAGCAGGGATGAGGCCATGATTACAGTGCTTCTGCAGAAATTGTGCTGCCACCCCCAAGGCACTGATAGCCACTTGTAGAGATGCAGGGACTGGTCCATGTGGTCAGGCCCTTCCCCTGTCTGTGCAGTGGATGCTGCTTTCACATCAGTCCTTTTTTGTGTCATTTGCCTCACAGGTGCTCCCTGATCCAGCTGGGAGGAAAGGGAATTTTGGAAGCTGCTCTGGTAGTAGACCAATTTATATATTGTTTCCTTAATCCATGTTGTCTGTGAGAACTAGGGTCTTCAGGTAATAGAAGACAGGACAGAAAAACGTGGATTAGGAAAAACAAATATGCACATGAGGTCACTGAAGAAAGGAGCAACAGAGAGGGTGTCACAGCCAAAGCTAAAAAAGATCAAAAAAYACAGTTCATTTGAACAGGTTTGTCACACAAAACAAAGCAGTGATGGTGGTTTTCTGTGTCATACGTCTTTGTTTCTTTATATTGAGAAGTATGGGTGGGAGCAGCTGAGTGCACAGACCAGGGGTATTGGGATTTCAGGATAAAGTGTCAGCCCATGCTCAGGTGTCCACAGGTGAAGCCATCCTGAAAGATGTGCTGACACCACACTCATCCTTCAACTGCCTTCCATCACCTCTCGCATTCATTGAGACTGGGGCATGATGGTTTCTGACTTCAGCCCCAATCCTTCTATGTGGGCAAAGACCTGGACTTCCTTGTCCCCAGAAGCCATCTTTCCTTCCAAAAAACCAAAATCCCAGCTACCTTATGGATTTCATCCCAGATTGAATAGCTGCTTGTTCCAGCAAGAGCTGTCTGCACACTAACAAAAATATTCAACTTCATTTTAGAGCAGGAAACATTGCAAAAGCCAAAGCTGGTTATATTTTAAAGTTATGTCAGTTGGCTGAAGCGGTCTCACAAAAATAATGTTGCTGTCAGAAATGATTGCTGGGAGATGGAAACACCAGTGTGTCAGAGAGTGCGGGTTTTGGGGACCATTCAACTGCTTCTGCAGCTGCTTTTGGTGGAGAAAGGGTTGAAGAGGAACCCATTACCCAATGCCCTGCAGTGCCAGTGCCTGCCTGCAATGCCCAGTTAGGGCTGGGTGAGCACAATGAGGGCAGGTTGCTGCCTAGGCTGGGTGCTCTCCCTCAGCCTTCTGCAGCTGCAACACACATTTCAGCATCTGATGCTGCCCCACACAGCCACAGAGCTGCCAAACATGGGACTCAGACACATCTCTAGTGTGATTTCATTGATTTTTGTCTTGGCCAGGGTGTGCAGGGTGCTCTGGCAGCTGTGGGAGCTGAGCATGCAGGAGCAGGAGCAGTGCTGCTGTGGATGCTGCTGTAGCCCYGGAGCTCCATGACCAGCAAACCTGTGAAAGGAAGGAGGAAATGTGCTGAACTTTTGCATCCTCAGGTCCTGCACAGGATGGCAGGGTGGTGAGGCACAGCAGGGCTGTGTCGGTGCCTCTGGCTGGAGAGGGACAGCTGGCTGRCAGGGACATCAGGGACATCACCGTGGGGCACGGTGACCCTCCCCTCAGCTCCGGGGAGGAGAGGCAGGGTATGACAYGGAACATCAGGCAGCCATATCGTCTGACTTTATCCCTTCATGGGGCCACTTTGGGGCGTCTGTCAATCCTGGATGACAAGATATGGAGATGGAAGCCAGCATTTGCTCCSTGTCTCAGTTTGCCTGCTCCAACCAGGCTTAAAGAGCCTTGAGAACAGGGACAGAGACAGGTCCTGCACCAAAATATGTCACCGCGGGCTGACGCAATCCCAGCGAGAGACAAGGGGACTTAAGACAGCTCATGAGAAATATGCCATGAGGCTCTCCTTTAAACCTTGCCTTCAGGCTTMTGGACTTAAAAATAACACACACACCGCTGGCCATTTATGTTTAGCTCACTGGGGGCTTTCTCTCCTGCAGGAATGCGAGGATTAGATGGTCTTCTTTGCTCATGCGGTGACTCCAGCAGCGCCCCACGAAGTGATCATGTTCTTGTCTCCTAAAGCCCGGGCTGGATTGGCAGCAGCGGTGCAATAGCAGATGCATGAATGAGATTCCAGAGCTCCCCGTCCCGTCCCGGCGGGAAGGAGGGCACCGGGGAGGGCTGGAGCAGGACCTGCGAGCCACGGGAAGGCTSCAGGAGGAATGTGGGTGACAATCAAATCTGCTTGGAGCAGCAAACCCTGCTCCCTGCAATCCCCCGATTTSTGAGGGTGAAATCCAGCTGCCTGGCTGGAATCGGTGACAAGTCGCCAGCAGGTTTCAGTGCCCTGAAGTAGCTGGGAATATCGGCAGGAAGTGGCTGCAGGGTTTTGTTAATCGAGGAAGTGTTGGATAGGCAGGTACTCAGCAGGACGCAGCAAAATCATCAGAGGAGAGAGGTGTAACACCGGCTGGAAAATCGGCTGTGGCTGGGGATGCTGGGGGCTCATAAACCTCCATCTGCCCTCAGACCTGAGTCTGAGCTCCCTGCAGCTCATCCAAGCAGGGTGTGGGGTGAAACAAATGATGGATCCAGTGCTGGCTCCGCTCCAGTTCCTGGGCAGGGTGGAACCTCAGTCCAGGAGGCACAGTCCCGGCAGGGGTGTGGGCAGCAGCTTGGTCTGTGACCGAGCAGTGACTGTCCCCAGGCACATCCCTCAGCCTGGCAGGGCACTGCAACCCAATTCAACCCCCTCCTGCCCCATGAAGGACAGGCTCCCCAAAATGGGCAGCTCATTGCTGGGCTCCCAGGGCAGGAGGCAGTACAAGGGACACAACAAGGTCTCAGAYCCCTGGCTGCTGCCAGCACCTGCTGGTCTCTCTGGTGTGCACCTTGTGGCCTGGAGGRMTGTCAYTAGCCAGCTCACTGACACATTTATYATTTATTATTTTGATTAAGCAYTTTTTTGGTCATGTAACAATTTGGGGATGGTGGGGAAGATAGAAATAAAAGAGGAGTTTTTCTAGGAGAGGCCTAGATGAGCATCCACACAACCTAAGAGCAGGTTTACTTCTCACAGTACACCTGAGATGTGGGCTCTGCATCACAGAAAGTGACAGGAAGTGACACTTGTATCTTCATCGTTCAGGGGATGGAAGAGTGATGGAGCAGTGTCTGAAATGCCTGGAGATTGTCTTGCAGTTGCAGGGAGGCAAATTTTGCTCAGAAGGAATTTCATTATCAGGGACAGTGAGGTTGGCCCAGATGCTGGCTGCCAGGCTGGATGTTGATGGGCTTCCCCTGGGTGGTACCAGCCCTCTGTCCTCCCTCAGGAGCAGTCCAGCCATGCAGCAGGATGTGGCAGCAAGCATCCCTGATCTCTGTGCTGTGCACCTCAGAAAATGATTCACAGGGCAGCTGGGGAAGTGGTTTAAGCCCAGATAAAGCAACACTTCCCCATCTCTCTGCACCAGCTCAGGGAATCTGTGCTGCCTGCCAGAGGTTCCATGACTTTTTGCTGCAGTTTCAGACCATCCTAGTGCCTCCTTCTTGTGTCATTTCACCTGTTTTGGGGTCTAGTCAAAACACTTTCACACTCGTGCCTCTTAACTCTTCACCCTCAAGAGAGGTAAGAGCTGCTGCTGTTCCTTTGCTTCACAGGCCTCCTAAGGCTCTGCTTTTGGGGGTTCTGTCATGATATCCCTACTACACACAGGGAATTGCCTCCTCCAGCTYACTGGACTTCACTGAGATAAACAGTCTTCCTGCAAATGCTTCAGCCTCTTGTGATCTTTATGGAGCAATTTGTTACGTCAAGTGTAGGATGTGGCACGGGACACCGGGGCAGTGGTCTTTAAAATATGCTTATTGGGGAGGGAGCACTTGCAAAGGTGAGCTTGAGGTGAGAGGAAAACACGGCTCAGATGTCAGAATGCTGTGCTGCAGAGTTGTTTGGTGATGAAATAAAGATTGGTAAACTCTGTTGTGATGGCTGGTTTGAGCCAAGTATCGCCTTCGGGCTAACTGTAAAAATGTGGAGAATCTAAAGGCACACGGGGCTGGCAAAGAGAAAAGTGGTAGGTGATCGTTCATACCAATCTAATAATGCAGGAAATAATTTGAAACAAATTAGAGGTGGAAAAGAGAGAGTCAAAAAAAAAAAAAAGAAAACAAAGTAGGAAAGAAAAACCTGTGGGTATCGCTAATATTTCTTGTACTGTATGAGAGAAAAATTTTCCTTGTGGATAATTGGACTCTCCAGCCAAGTGAGAACATACAATTGTAATTCATGTGGAGAAGAAATCGTTGGTTGTCATCATTAGTGATAATRTATTAGTACTGGATGTTCTGATGAGGGCCCTCTGTGGTCAAGTAAACATGCCTGCAAGGCTTAGCAATAGTCCCTTCCTTTGAGAGAGCACTTAATTACATCTAGAGAGACCTATTGCACCTTCAAACATGATAAATTACCCTTGCTAAGCTTCTGACACCAGAGCTGCCGATCTGCTGAGCARGGGTAGGGATCAGGAGGCTCAGCAGGTGGTTCCTCAGTGAAGCACAAATCATCACCACCATCTGAACGTATCCTTAMTGTGTTTTATTTCCACACACCTCCTCATCTCCTGGGTCTGAGCTGGCCAAATGATTGGCCACGATTTGACACACGATTCTCTTCTCTTCTGGGTCCCCAGCCCATTACCAAGGTGCAATTCCCAAGAGACAAAACACCAGGAGAAGKTCTACCAGGATCACTGACCCAGCTCTCAGGGTGAAAGTAGGCAGCTCGCCCAGCAGGGGCTCACAGGAATAAGCAAYCCACAAGGATTCATGAAAAAGCCTGTGTTCAACCATTTCACCTCAGGACAGCTGCAGAGGTATTTGTATTTATTTAACAGAGCATTTTCACTGCTTCTGAGGGGAGGAGATTGTTTCTGCCTCTGCAGAAGCTGGCTTGAGAAGCAGCAGAACTTATGGTGGTACCTCTGTATTTATGCAAATAAACACTTAATGGGGGGAAAATATCTTCGGAGTGTTTTTTCTGGTCACCTTTCTGATTTGCAGCTACTAATTCTTATCCAGCGGTCCCTATTAAAGCACTCCTGGGGGGCTGCTGGGGTGGCACTGTTCAGGCAGGCCATGAAAAGTTCAAAAGTTCAGAGAAGTAAATTTTTTTTTTTTTCAGAGAAATCAGGCAGGTGAAACCCTGTGAGTGAGGTCCCAATTCATCAAAGACTTTCCCCACAGGTCAGCATATTTTCCACCCCAAAATACTGATACTAGCCTGATAATGATGTGCCTCATATAGAGTAAGGGCATTTTCCCAGCTCAGTGTCCAGGCAAATAGACAGCCTCACAAGAAAACATCACTGAGAGCTCCCCAGCCTTGCTTGTCCTGAGACAGCAGGGGCTGCAGTCACAGGACTTGATCTGGTTTGCCAGAAAGGCTTTCCCCCCTGGCAGCCAAGCCAGCAAAGCCCACAGCATACAGGAAAAACTGCAGAGAACTTCTCCATGCCTGTTTCTTCTGGACAAGGTRGTCAGGCCAGAGTGGTTTGGAGCTACTCAGGGTGTGCTGGACCACCCCAATGGGGCAATCATGACATCCCTGGTGGAGCTGGASGGACCTTATGGAGCCGAGAACATTCCCATTGCCGTGAGCCTCAGCGCCTCCTCAGCATCCAAGCGCAAATAGTTGCAAAGCAAAGAGAAACTGTTGCTCTGTAATCTCAGTTGCTTTTTGTCATACTTTCCGCACTGGTTCACATCCTGTTCTCTTTTCCCTGTAGCTCCCCTCTTCCTGTCTGTTCCAAGCCTGATGCCCTGCCAGGACATTTCCATCGGAAATCTCCGTGCCCGAGTCCCTGAGCCTGGCCCTGCCCGGGATGAAGGCACACCGTGACGTTTCTTTGCCACAGGGCATCAGGGCTCCTGGCTCTGGTTTGCTCCTGCTTGCCTGCACATTCCCACCTGGGATAACAGTATTGTCTCAAGGAGCGGCTGGCGTAGGTAGGGGATCAGGGAACTTGTTTGGTCACGCCGTAATGGGAGCAGGAACTCTCTTATCTGCTCTTATCACGCAGCGCAGCTTCCCCCGCACGGCGAATCCGCCGCGATCCTGCCAGCGTGGGACCAGGGACCCCGGCACAGCGTGGCTGCCCAGAAATGGATCAGGCTGTCCTCCCTGTGCTGACAGCCGTGTTCTGCTTCCTTGGGGATCCCATAAAAGCATGGAGAGAAGGGAGGAGTGCGGGAGAAACGCTGCGAGTTCACTGCAGCTCCAGATCCCGGGCCAGCTGCTCCCTTTGAGCATCACTGCACACAGAGGCTGGACCTGGTCATCCTGCAAACCCCAGGGAAGGGTGTTTTGGCTACTCATGAGCCTGTCCAGGGAGCTTCAAATGCCTTGGTATTGGGCACTTCAGAGAGCACCCATCGGCTGGGATTTGCCTGTGCTGCCTTATCCTACAGCCAGCCTTCCTGTGCTCGTGTCATGTGCTTAGGACTGAGCTCGGAGAAAGTTGAGCGAAAGTTTTGGACCACTTGAGGGACCCAAAATAAGATACAAACTTCACCACGGTGTTTTTCACCCCTCCAAATCCTGTGTGGTGCTGCCTGTCCAGCTTCTGATCAGGAGTGAAAGCAAGAGCCAGGTCAGCTCTGTACCTCAGCCTTTGGCACAGAGGGTGGCCTGTTCCCAGCAGGGGCAACCAGGAGCAGACAATTAACCCTGGCCATATCTGAAATAATTTTTTTTGCTGGTTACTGTCCACCCAGCTCTGTGGTCAGCTGCCTCCTTGTGCTTCTGGGCAGCCAGGGTTTGGTGCTGGTTTATCTGGACCTCTTCTTTTCCATATGGAGGCGTTGTGAGGATGAAACTCCCACTCTGAGATATACCCAGTGCCTCCCTGCTGCCAGCTCCATGCACGTGTGACATGATGAGGCAAGAAAATGAAACAGGAGTGGGAATTTCTGATGGCATTTGAACAGAAGGATAGGTTGGTCTTTAGAAACCCTGGGTTCAGGCTTGTTTCTGCACTGCCTCTTCAGAGGAAATGTTTCAGATTTTTCCAAGCCTCCTAGAAAAGAAGCTGGTGAGCTCAGTAGACATACTTCAGCATTTTGCCTCAGACCTGGCTCACCGTGAAAATACTGTGATACTCAGAAATACAGGGACAAGCCAGCAGCTGCAAGATTTGGGCTGGGTCCAAGTGTGGGCAAATTGACCCTGGACTGTTGCTGTCATAGCACCAAGTGGATCTTCCTCCCTTTGGTACCCCTGGGGCTCCTGTGGCTGACAGCATCTTTATGGATCTCTCCCAAACCCAAGAACAAAAAAAGTTTTCCATCATATGAGGACTGCTGTGATTTATTGCAGAATAATCTACTGAAAAGGGGTGGAAGAACAGTCAGGATGGGGAGGGGTGGTCATGGTGTCCTGGGCAGGGACTGAAAACAAATCGATCAGGAGCCTTCAGTGCAGAGCTGGGACAAGGTGTAAGCCTTAGGCTTAGCAAAGCTGTCTTCAGGCTTGGGCTGCAGGATTAAACTCAGTAAAAGAAGTGAAATATTGCAGAGGAACAGGCAAAGGCTGCCAAAGAAAGGAMAGCACCACTGCTGGTTTGCTTTCCTCCCATTGTACAGCTGAGCAGCATTTCATGGGCTGGTCCTGCATCCGAGACATTGCCAGCATCCACAGGTCCTCTTGTCTATTATTTCACAATAAATCACAGCAGTTCTTCTCCTGATTGAAACTCTCTGTTTGTTCTCAGATTTAGGGGCAGAGGCACGCTGGGGGCCAGCGGGGCWGAGACTGAATGTGTTTGCACATTCCCTCCCCTCGTGGGATTGAATCCCTGTCAGGCTGGTGATGGATGCACTGCTGAGCCAGTGTATCTGATAACCACAATCATTAACCAAATTGTCAGAGGGTCAGGGGCTGGAGGGCCAAGCACCATCCCTGCTCCTGGCTTTACAGGGCTCCTTTGTGGCTTTGTGTGCGAGCACAAACATTGCAGGMAAAGCCACCACCGAGCCCTGCCASCCTGGCCAGGACATGGTGAGCGAGGGACAAGGTGTGTGCAAAAGGATGGGGAGAAAATTGCAGGGCTTGGGTTGCTCTGGCTCCAGATCTGCCCTATCTTTGGGAATAAATGCAATTTCTCCAGTCTCATCTTGGTTTGAGAATGGCATTTGCCCTTCCCCTCTGCAGAAGGAGAAAGGGCACTATGATTGCACTGGCTTCGACTCCTCATCTTCTTCACCCTCCTGACTCCTCTGGAAAAAGTCATTTATGGGCCTCTCCCCTCTCTCCATCAGGGCCCCCCACAATTTCTTGCCTGGGAATTTTTCTGGAGAATTGCCCTCCATTTATTTGTGTCTGACACACAAAGACATGTAGATCCCAGGGAGGCAGTTACTTTCCCAGGCAGATGTCTCCAAGTGCTAAAAAAATAATCAGGTGCAAGCTGGGAAGCTCCTATTCATCCTGGAGGGCAAACTGCAGCGGAAAGAAAGGGATGTGACCATCCCCTGGCTCTTTATGGAGGGTCTGTTTCTTAAGAGGCTATTGAACCAGATTCAATGCACCACTGAGGCAGCTAAGAGGGGATTTAGGGACTTAAAATTTGCCTGTGGGCACCAGTAGTGAACAAATGGCTGGGATCCTGAAAAGGTTATCAGGCTGACAAAAGAGGAGGAAGAAGCAATCAACTCACTTTGGGGCAGACAAGAGGGAATGAGAATGGGACAAAATGGCAGCAGGATGCTCAGGTGGGCCCAAGACTCAGAGAAAAAGCCCTGGGATTAAATTCCTGAGCAGAGACATGTGCTGCCCAGCAGCTTTCGGAAACACACTGGAAAAAGTGGAGAGGGAAAATGTGTGATATTAAGTACATCCACTTCAGTGACCAAAAATACTTTTGCTCGTTCCTCAGTGTCACAAGAAGACATTTTTGTCATAGCTTATTTAGACAGCTGCCTGCAAATAATCAGGTTGAGTCCTATTTTGTCAGTAACATGAAAAAAAAAATGGAAAAGAAAGGAAAAGAAAATGCCATTCCTTAAATAAATTCAAACTTTCTGTGGGAATGTGTAGCTTTCAACCAAAAGTGACTTTGCAGGAAGTTGCACTGGCACTTTCTTGCCAAGGTCAAGATATTCTCTCAGCCTTTTCTAAGAGCCTTTTGCTGCTTTTTTTTTTTCTTTTTTTGAAACAACTTTTCATTAATTTTTAATGCATATTCTATTACAAACAGCAGTGTACTTCAGAAAACACTGAGCCTGGAATAAGGAGCATTGATCGTATTGATGGAAAATGTTCTGACATCTGAAGTCCCACTTGTACTTCTGCAAGGAGATTTCATTTTTTTTTTTTTTTTAAATTGTGATTTGTCACCAATATTTCAAGCTCAGGTAAGTTTCAAAATCATGTAAATTCTCTTCTCCTCTATGCTGTCACAGAGGAAATTCTTGTCGTGTGTAGTTTTACTCATTTCTCCCACAGACCKGTGAAATGTGTCATCGCCAGCACAGCTGCCAGGCAGAGGGACAAGGAGTGGCAGAGCTGGCAGAAAGCCACTTATGGGCTCTGGGGATTGGGAAAGGCTGAGAGAAAAAAACAATCATCAACCACCCCAAAACATGGGCATTCTTAAATTAAAAAGCCACAGGTATCCAAACTGAGGACACAGGAGTCTTATCCTTGCTGCAAATATACCAACATCTATGTGAATATGATTGTAGAGAGAATTCCTYGGAGAAAATGTGTGAAGAGTGTGGAAGGCAGGAGGGTGCAGTGACCCTGAGAGCATCCCCTGGAGAGGGAGGTGCTGCAGCCAACACCTTCTCCGCGTTTTCTCTGAATATTGCCCCAGGCTGTTTGTGGCTGTGCTGCAGATCTGTGGCTGCATTAACCCTGCTGCTGGGTGACCTTTGACAGGAGACAACCTGGCTGCAGCCCCTGGGGACGAGCAGGCAGAAATGGAAGCAGGAGATGGCTGGAGACGGACCCGGGGGATATCAGTTTTCATGGCACAACACAGTAGGGAGAAAAAAACTGCTGAAAAGCAGATTATTCAGAGGTGCTTTTCTTCAGCTGCTCCCGGTGTGACTCCACTCCCAGAGATGTCAGACTGGGGCTCGGAAGCCCTGCTGCAGGCTGTCCAGCAGAGTCACAAATTGGAAGGAAGGAGACTCTCTGCACAGAGGAKAATAGCTGAAGGACCAGTGCAGGCACACAGGGGAGATCAGATCAGAGGGGACCCAAATTCCTGGGCTGTGGAACAGTTGCCAAACAGGTTTTGTCATCTGCACCACAAAAATTTAAGGGCTTTCCATGAACATGGTATCTGCACACCKCAATGTTTGTAGGAAGTGATGCCCATGCYCAGGGCTGGTCCACAGCAGCAGTGMTGAGCTGGGATCCTGGGCATGCTCTGAGGTCAAAGGCAGGCTGGGCATCCCTCCCTGACAGCTGGCTGCAGACCCAAGCATCATTCCAGACCTAGGGAGCAAGCCTGGGAACGTTTCTGTGCATGGGCAGGTGCCCTCAGCAGTTCTCATTAACTCTGCATCAAGAACTCAGCTTCTGGGTATAATGGGGAAAGGCAGAGCAAAGAAACTGCACCAAAAGCTGCCCTTATGGAGCAATTTTCTACATGTTCCTCTCCTGTGYCTTTCTGTCCTGCACAAAGAGCCCCTCAGCCCGTACTTGACAGCTGGATGCTGTCCCAGATATGTGGGCTCCAAATCCTTTACRCTTGACTCTCCCTTTGGGAAACCACTTTGAGGTCACTTGGGAAACTTGGCACCTGGAGCTTCCAAAACTGTGTGTGACTCAGAGGTGCAGGAGCTGCTGCCATGAGCTTGGTTTGTGAGATGAGTTTGTGAGATGACAGGAGAGCTGATTAATGCCACCCAGGCCATTGATGAAGTTGTTGCTGAATCACCACTCTCCTTTGCCCAAGATGGGTATTTTTTTATTATTTATTAGTAATAAGGAAGACATATTTCTCATGTTTGTGAGCCATGGGCATCCAAACAGCTTTGCAAGAGAAGGCTTCTTGGTGGTCTGTTCAGATTAAAAGAAACAAATATTAAATGTTCTTTCTGAAGACCAAAGGATTCACAGCAAGGTAAGTGTGAGTATTCCTGTGCAAAGATTTTATATTTTAAAGAAGAAATGATAACCCAGCAGACCCCACGTGACTCTCCCTTCCAGTGACATTATTGTGTAGATCAGAGGATGAAATGGTGCAATGYTCCTTGCTGGAGTCAGCCAGCTGTGGGCAAAGGATTCTTAAATTGTCAACTGAGACCCAACAGTGCACAAAGGGCAAGAAAAACACTTCCAACCAAGCTAATAATTYCCAGGAAGGAATTTGTTTGGTGAATGTGAGCAAGATCTCCAAGAATTCCTTGGAGTTATTGATTATGGACTTGGGTTTTTCTTGGCAGGTTGTGGGTTGGGAGTTTTGCTGGGGCTTCTTTTATTTTTTTCCTCTATTGTGAGATTTTCAGGTGCATTCTGATGGGAAATGCAGGATGTGACACAAGTTTGAATTGAATAAAACTTCACAAAGGACCTGCACTAAGGCAGGACTTTCTGTAGCAGGAAATGAATAGAGAACAAAGGGCCTAAATCTCTGAGAGAAGGCTGGAGTGAAGAAGGCCCTAAAAACACTGAAAACCACCCACAAATAGTCCAGATCCCAGATGGTGAGACATTGTTCCTCCAGCATTTGGGTGCTGTTGGGTGTTTTTCTCCTTTTCTTTTTTAATGGCATTAGAAAAGCCCCTATACTAAGGCTTAGAGCCTGCTCCTCCTTCAGTGTTTGAATCAATACCCCTCCTGTGAGGACTCAAAACACCATGGATTGCTCCCCTCAGCAGTCAYCCAACCTGTCCTGGCTGGTCAGGGATAACATCAGGGATGCCAACACCCATATCCAGTGTGGTACTGGGCTCTGAGTTGTTTCTCTGCCCCCATGTTGTGTTTTCATCACATTTATCAAATCATGCCATCTCCGAAAAGCACGTGGGTATTTTTTCAGGTTCCACATAGATAAAAAAACTATCTTTTCTTTCCATCTTTTCAAACCCCTTGTTTGTTCTTTATTCATTTCCTTTTGCTGATCGAATCTGCTGCAGAAATGAACCGTTGCATGGTGGCTCCCCTGAGCTCCTGGAGGAACCCTGCACTTGGGCAGTGTCCCACAGAAAACATCAGCTCCTTGCTCAGGGTGTTTGCCCAGGACCTTCTGCTGTAGGATCTCGGCCACAGGAGGGTATTTAGTAAAGCTCATCCCAAAGTTTGGTCACAGACCCTTTCCAGAACCCGAGGAAAAATGAAACATGCTGAGTTTTGGAAATAATTTGTGGGAGATCAGGTATCTGATGTGATTGCCAGGGATGTGTGCTATCTGTGATGGATGTAAGAGGCAGGGAAGGAAGGCAGAGGTTTAGAGCTTCTCCTTAATTTTACAAAGAGGAAGGCAGAGGTTTAGAGCTTCTCCTTAATTTTAGCAGAAAGGATTGAAAGACAGCCTGATGCCCATTGTTTTGAAGAGGTGAAAATACTCTGTGCTCCTGGGGTTTTTAGCATAGAAGGACCAGTATATTTGAACCAGGAGGAAAGCACATGAGTRAACAGTGGTGACCAGTTTTTGGGACCTAAAGAGGTGCCCCATCTCCCAGTGTCCTCAGAGCAACAAGGGCTTCAGTGAAACAAGGTGCTGTGTTGGAGTGGCTGAGCTCAGTGATCAGTGTAAATCCAGATTTAGCAATTCCTTGTGGCCACAAACACTGTGACCCTGCTGGTTCTCACAGTTTAAGGGTGGGAAAGGGCCAAGTTTGGTAAACTCAGACATAAATGTCGTGTGCTATATTTACACAAACCCGTGCAGTGCTGTCCTTGTAGGGGAGCAGCCCTGTCCCCTCGTGGCAGCAGCCACTCATCAAAGGGTGGCAGCAAGTCTGGGACAGGGRAACACCCCGGGAGGGTGGCTGGAAGCTGTCCACAGCTGTCTGCATGGAGTGGTGGTGCTGACATGCCAGACTGGCCTCTGCACTCCCAAGGAAGCTCAGAGGCAGCAAGGGAGGGTTCTATGCTCCCAGAAAGGCACCTGTAACAGGTCCAGGGCTGGCAGCATCCTGCAGTGCCCAGGCAGGAGCCTCACACAGAGAGAGAGGAGAGCTGTTTGCAGACAGCAGATAAACCACATCCACATTGCTGTGACCCAATCTGATGTTGCTCTGCTTCATCCCACATTCACGCATTTCTTAGAAAACCCAGAAAGCCCTAAGCTTCACCAGCCCACTGATCCCTGCAATAAAAAAAAAAATCCAAATGAGGTAAAACTCTGCAAGAATCATAAACTTTTAAAGTCCCTGAACCCACGGTGGTTCCAGACTGTTGCTCTTGCAAGACAGAAGAGAATTTTCAGCTTTTTGTCTGGAATTCAGCTTCACCTTCTGTGCAGGAACCTCTGGCACCAGCCCTCTGCTCCCTGCAGGTAACACAGACATGCAGCCAGAAACCCCACTAACCYACCTGAGCTTTGGCACCATTTTTTTGGTAAAACTCATGGTATTAACCTCTGGAAGGATCTCGAGTGTGGAGGGTAATGCAGGAGCAGTGTGAAATCYGTCAGGGAGAGTAACAGAGCAGCAGCATCGCTATGGCGATGGAGATAAGGGGCAGCCCTCACACCGCAGCTGATGAGTGACACGGTTTGTACTCCTTTCAATACCCTGAAGTGTTTTCCTCCGTGACTCAAACTAGAAGTAGCACAACTTAAAAACAATTATTGTCCCCTTGGAGTTAAAAAAAAAAAAAAAAAAAAAAAAACAAGCGGCAACTTTTCCTTCTATTTTTAAGCCTCACTTCACCACAATAGCTCCAATATTTCACTCCTGACTCAAAGAAAAAGTCCGAGGGAGCAGGATATGCTGTAGGGTATCTCTTCTGCCACACTATTCGTGTTATTTTCAAGTTCCTCTCTCCAGGGTTGATCTTGGCAGCAGATCACAGCCCCGGCACGGCACAATGTAAACTGGAGCCATTGTTACTCCATCTCCCGCTCCTCATCGCTGCAACAACATTTCCCCACACGCCTCCCTGAAAATTGCTGCATGTCCCGTCCTGCTTTCCGCCCCCCTCCAAAATCCATTAGGCTGCTGCTGTTCAGCTATTCTTCTAGCCCCCTTGGAGGCACTGAAATAAAGTGGTTTCTCTTTGCTGGCTGAGGTTGTGCAGGGTTTTGGGGACTGACAGCAGAGTGGCTGTGCAGCAGGGCTGCTGATGTTTGATGTCATGTGCACCGAGCGGGCAGAAATGGGTAGGGTGGAAGTGGGCAGCTGTCAAAATGACCTTAAATTTCTTCATTTTCTTCCTTGACCTGGTGAAGGCACAGTGGTGGGTCTGGTGTGGGGCCAAGGAGGTGACCCCCTTGCATGGGTTGTGCATCAGGGTTTGGATCAGTGCAACCAGGTGGTTTTGGCTGATGGAACCAGAAATGAGGATGGGCAACACCAATGGAGAGCTCAGGGCCTCACTCTTCATCAGTGGGGACTGGTCAATGGCAGCTTTGCTGGGGCTTTTTCTTACAAATCGCTGTCTATTGAGGCCCTGATACATAAATATGAGAGTTGTGTGCTCCCAGAAAGGCATCTGTAAGAGCTCCAGTGCTGGCAGCATCCTGMAGTGCTCTATTGATCTGCTTCATTTACTCATGTAAATGCACTTCTTAGAAAACCCAGAAAGCCCAAAGCTTTACCAGCCCACTGATCCCTGCAATAAYGAAAAAAATCCAAATGAGGTAAAACCCTGCAAGAAATATAAACRTTCTATATATGTGTGTGATCTGGGCTCACCTGGCCAGCAGCACAAAACCAAAGGACACTGCACAGCATCAGCACCGTGCTGAGCCTCAGCTGACCCACATTTCTTCATGGGGGTGCTTGACACCCTGGCCCCAGCAGGAGGGGGAGATTCCACCTGCAAATCCAGCCCCATTCCCACAGAACTCCTCACAGCCACGCTCTGCCCACCCTGTGCCCTGTGGATGGCACCCAGGATGGGCTGGGAGCAGCGATAAAAGTGACGTTGGTGGGAGTTCACCGCCAACTTCAGTGAAACAGGATCAAGGCTTCAGTCACTTGGCAACCCGCTTTATCAASCTGAACTTGTATCTCTCTCTGCTGCTGTTTTTCCAAGGGCTATTCATGGTTCAAAGCTGTAGACAATGCTGCTCCTTTCTTCACTCACTGCCACCTAGTTATCTCTGGCAGAGTGTGGCTCTGGAGAGGAGCAATTTGAGAGGAAATACATTGGAGATGGAAATAGCATGGAAGATACAACAAGGACTTGACTTTCTTGTTTCTATCTTATTCAAAATTATGTTTCCTGGCTGAATCCCTGAAGACATTCRAGTTGTTCTAAAAATTATGAAAGAAACAAAAGAAATTATTTTGTGTACATTGCAGGGAATCCAGAATGAYTCTGATGATTTCCAAAGTGTGAAAGTGGGAAATGGGGGTCGACACTGGGCCCTTGGCTAAAGCATGAAAAACAGGGAATGCCCAGGGGCCTTGAGGAAACAAATGTGTGTTCCAATCATATACATACATGAAAACATTTGTGCCAGCATCCCAGTTCACAGCGCATTGGAAAATCCATCTTGGTCTCTGCAAACATTCCATTTAATAAAAATTCAACAGGCAGACAAGAAAAATATAAAAAGGGATCATTCTACAAATAATGCCAGGGCAGGACAGGGTTTAGTTGAAAGAAATGACTGACAAAACCCAAAGCTTTCAAACCTTGGGTGTGCTCCTGTTCCTTGGAAGTTTGCTGGATCAGCTCATCTGTACAGCGAGGGAGTTTGTCTTTTCGTCCTGGGCTTACCCTGAGTTTCCTAAGTTCACACTGAAATTTGGCTCAGGAGCTCTCACATGTCTCATTCACAGAAAGGTGCAGTAAAACAACTGCACACAAACCCAATACAACTTTTATAGCAAGGGTTTTGCAATCAGAATAAAACTTCTCTTGAAGGACTAAATTCACCCTCCCATGGGTGATCTGATTGATTTGGTATTCTGAAAAAGGTATGCATAGACATCAGATGATAAGTTTTCAATGAATTAACAAAATAATTTAAGAATTAACAGAATAGGAAAGTTGTAAAAACAGTAACCTCGAGAAAAAAAAAAAATTAAAATCCTATCTTTCCCTTCTTAGCTGACCTGCAGCTATTAAGGCTGAAAGGGCACATAAATCCCAGCAGGATGATGCAATGGCTCTGTTTCAAGCAGATTTCTGAGGATGGAGGGTGCTCAGGGAATCATCCCATGGGCAGAGCTCCTGCCTGCTCCACTRCCTGGGACACTTGCACTGGCCAGGGCACTGGGAACAAAGTGGCACTGGGACATGAACCACAGCACTGGGCTGTGTGTTGGAAAGCCTCACTGAGAGTGGCTCTGAAGAGATCCAGAACTRCCAAAATGCCCAAACTGAAACCTTCTGCCTATTTTAATCAAATCCAGCATGATGGCAAAGCTTTTTCCTGCCTGATCCCAAATGGATTTTCAGGCAGGGAAATTTATGACAAGTAAACAGCCAGAGCTAAATAAACACTTGCAGGTCTCTGACTATCCTGACAGGGGACCAAAAAAAAATAAAAAAAGAAACCTGACAGTAAATATTAGCAACAGATTTTTAACAGGTGTAGGAATTATCATATGTATCTAGGAAAGAAAACAAAACAGGCACTCCTAAATAACCAGCGCTGATTTAAACATGAGCTTTTAAATATAGTGTGTGAGCAGCAAATGAGTTCTAATTGAGGAAAGCTTGTAAACAAACAACAGCTTTCATCTGCAGCATCACGCGCGATACGGGCTCTGTGCTGGGGGCTGGACCGTGCTGCCGCAGCCCAGGGCTGGTGGTGGAGATGGGAACGAGCTCTGATCTCCTTGAGGAATGTCAGGGATCCTGGAGCAATGAGGAGCAGCAAACCTGGGCTCACAATTCTCTGGATGGGCAAAGGGAGCAGCGCCAGGTCAGTGAGCTGGGCACACATCAGGGTCCTCGTCCAGGTGCTGCAGAGACCCACAACAACTTCAGGAGCAGGCAGCCTGCCAGGAGGGTCACTTTTTAAAGCCAGCTTTGAGAGATGCCATTTGTCTTGAAATGAGAGGGGTGAGGGCCCTTTCCAGCGCCTGTGTGTGCATCTGATCAGTGCCACCTTCGCTCATCACCTCCTGCTCCGGAGAAGGACCGGCTTCAAGGTCTGCTGAGCACCATGAAATGCCTGAGGAGCAGCCTGGGAGCCACAAAGGAGGGAACATGGCTGGAAATAAACCTTTGAAAGCCAGCTGAAAGGGGCTGTGGWCAGGAAGGAAAGGTCTGCTGCAGCAAAGCATGCACAGTTAGAGCTCAGCCCGTGATGCAAGAGCGGGGGAGACGCAGCATGTCAGGAAACATCCACGCTCTGCAGATACAATCGGGCTGAAAACACACAGAGCATGCCAAGGAAGTAACCTTGAATGTCTGCTGGTATTTTTYGCTGGAAAGCAACAACAGGATATTACAAAGGGACAGAAGCAYGGACACGGTTGCCAGTGCTTATCAAGATACATAAATTACCTGCCCTGGAAATGAGCATGAAATGGGAAAGTGTTTATGCCCAGTCCCAGGCCTGGGCTCCTTAAAAGGCCAGCCCTGGCTCCACTGGTAGCCATGCCCCTCTGAGCTGTCACAGTCAGCTGGAGATTTTGACAGCGGGGTGGTCACATCCTGCGTTAGAGCTCAGCCTTTCCACKGGGTGTGCAGGGGACAGGCTGTGGAAAAGGCTCCCACTGCAGAGGGATGTCCTGCAGCAGCCACACTCCATGTGTCAGGCATGTGCTGCTGGGCAGGAGCAGCCAGCCCATGTTCAGCYTTTATTTCTACAAGTTTTAATCTCTCCCTGCTCTGATAAAGGATTAATCGCTGAGATGAGCCCAACCAGAAATGGGCAAATCAAAGCCACCCTTGTTTTGAAAACACGCTGCCCACAAACCCCGGGTTAGCACCATGCCCCAAGCAGGAGAAACACAAACCCCAGCAGAATATAGCACCCGCAGCTCCCAAGCTCTAGTACCCAAATTTAGGCATGCAGATAGAGCAGCTTAACCCCGAGGACTGCTGGGACCCATATAGACCCCCCGAGTCCATGGAAGCAGCAGGTGCTTGGAAACGCTGYGAATCAAAGCACTCGTCCAGGGCACTAAATATAGAGCAAAATTCAAACACCCTGGGCTGGAAAATGTGGGCCATGTGCTCCCTCCACTGCCCCGCGGGTCCCACATGCCCAGGCTGCTGCCACACCATGTCCCTAGAAGGTGCTGGGTGTCTGCTCCCACCACCCCTGCCCATTAACAGGTTTTTATCCRGGGTGACACGGTGCAAAGAGGGTTCTCCTCCTCGCTTTTTTAGAGGATATTGCCACACTTGAGATAACCTCACTGGTTTATCTGCACTGAAAGCGATGTCAGCAGACTGTCAGGACACCTCTCTGGGGATCTGCCGTGTCTGTGGGGCTTTGGGACCGTGCCTGAGGGCTGTGTCTGTGCCACCACGCCAGGCACAGCAGGCTGGGGCTGGCATCCTGGCACATCCCGGTAGCCCAGGGAGCCAGGCAGCACTTCCCAGTGCTTTCAGAATGTTGAGAGAGAGCAGATCTCTCCACTGTTGACTTTTTCCTTTATTTGCTCTTTTTGATTATCACTTAAAAAAAAAAAAAAAAAAAAAAAAAAAGAGCAAGAGAGAAAAAGAGAGAAGAGAAATCCCGGAGGGACAAGCCAGTATAGTGTGGTACCTGCCTAACCCTCATCTCTAGATCTCACCAATGCAGCATTCCCCAAAACACAGTCTCCTTCCACACAYRTGGATGCCACAGCCTTTTCAGCCTCYTCCCTGCAGGGAAGGCTGCAGGGTTCATYCYTCTGCTGCCTGRTGTGCRCARCTCCTTGGCATTGGTGTATCCCCCSGCTCCCACYCTGCYCCAAAAAAACAGGATCACAATGCCCAGGCCCAGCCTGGACCCCCACACCCCAGTGCTGCTCCTTGAAGGTGCAGTGAACTTCTCCAGGGACTCCAGCACTCAGAACAGGGGGCTCCAAACACATTTGCACCCTTGCTCCAGCAAGAACCAGGCAAAGGTGGAGCCCAAGGCATGAAAAAACTTCCTCTTCTTTCTCATCAGTCTTGAAGCCAACATGGGCCAGAAAGCAACCCCAGCCCACCAGGGATGGTCAAGAAAGGATCTGAACAGGGTGCAGAACAGTGCTGGCCTGTTTGGGGTGCCCAAGCATCAGAAGCTGTTCAGTTTGAGACTCCAAAGGGACAGAGAATAATTTGGAAGGGCACAGAGGCCATCTAGGAAAAGCAGCTGGAGACCTGGAACAGCATCTCTGCTAGAGGAAACAGGAGACTGTGACTATGAACCCCAGGATTTAGGGAGAAAGTGGTGTCTGCACTCTGAATCCCAAATGTTGCGGAGATGGAGAGGCAACAACTGCTTGCTGCTTTCACATTGCTTTACTGAGGAGCAGGTTCCCAACAAACAAGGGAGTGCTTTTCCACCCAATTCATGGGGCAGTTGTGGAACTCATTGCTCCACAATGTTGTGGAGGCCTAAAGCATGAAAAGGATGAGGTGACACTCCAGAGGAGAGATGCCTATCACATACACCCCATAACTGCTGACCCAAAGAGCTGAATGGGTGGAGAAGGGCTCAGGCTGCAATTTGCTGCTCTCTTGCACTTTCTGTAAGCATTTCCACTGGCCGCTGCAGGACAGAGGACACTGCAGCAGATGGACCTTTGATCTGCATGCAGAGCTGTTGGCTGAACAGCTTCCACCCACAGGTGGGGCTCCATTGATGAATAGGTGGGGCTGTGCCCAGAATTATTCCTGCAGGCAGATGGCCAAGCCTTCAAAGGGCCTTGTGCTCCCAAACCTGCTCCACAGCTCCCTGCCCAGCCTCCTTTCACTGCCTATCAGCACAGCAAATCTGCCACAGGGAGAAGGYCCCTCCAACCCCAGCCTCCCTCAGATGGGTGGGAGAAAAGATAGGATGGAAACTGAGAGAGACCCACATGTTAGTAAGTCTCTCCCCACCAAACAGAGCTGAAGGATTTGGGTTTGGTTCGCTGTGTGGTTCTTTTTTGACTGAACATTTGAAAGTGACAGCTTCTCTTAGGAACCCAAAGGTCAGAAAACCTTGGAGTGCTTCCCCACTCATGGTTTTCAATCCTTACAAGAGGGCACATCTACACAAAGTGATCCTTCTGCCTTCTCCACCACTGGAAACCAAGAAATGGTAGCTTGACTTCAGCAAAGCGCACATTCATTCCTTGTGTCTCAGTGGTTATAAAGAGTAATATGGATGGAGTACATTAATATGAGGAAAAAACATAACATCTCTTAAATATTGCCTAAGTTTTCCATGATTTTTTGTCCTCTAGAAAAGAATCAGAACAGCTTTGTTGCCAGGGAAAATAGTTRAAGAGCTTTTCCTCTGAGCTTCTAAAGACTGGCTCATTTGTCCCTCAAGGGAGTTGATTTACGTACTCCTTTCATAAAGATAATGCAAAGTATCCTTTGAGAAGGGTTTCAACAAAATTATGCTGATTGATTGTCTGCAAAGAAATCCAGATTATTAACTTTGAAGCAGGACAGGTGGGTCCCTGTTCAGCTCATTTGTAAAGTACACTGGCCTGTACATTGTCTGCTTCTTCTTGGTCTAGAAATCACAAATACAATGTAAAAATGAGATTCATATAAACCATCCAGATTTTCTGCATGGATGCAATCTAGCTTTTACAAGGGAAAAGGTGACTTAATGACCATGAAACTTAATAATTCTCATTAAAAAAGAGWCTTCCTACTTAGGAATATTACCTTGACATTCATTTATAAACATTTGATTGCAAGCAYRTGTTTACAATMAAGTGGTTGAAGAAATATTTTTGCACTTAGACTAAGCCCATGTCACACTGAAAAAAATACACAGAGCATAATGTATACAAAGCAAAAGCAAAAAGTTCCACATATTCATCCAGAAAAATGGATGAACTTGGGAAGGATTTAGTCATCACTTGTTCTGAAGGGGAYCTTTTGTTCCTTTACTGCTTTGTAAGCCCATTCTTTATCCCACTACCTGTGATGAAATAAGGCCACAGGGCTAGTCAGGGACTCCTTTCAGCACTGAACACAGCGAGTCTGAGAGTCACAGAATTTTTTCACAGCAAGAGCAATATTTCTAAAAGTGATATAAGCACCTACTTTAATGTTGAGAATGGAATAAAAGAAAAACCAACCTCTACTACCCTCACCCAAAAGAATCCCCCACAAAGGTCACTGCTAGGCTGCCTAAGAGAAGGGATGCCCACAAAGGGACAACTCACAAACTACTTTAGCCCTTCCTCAGGCTCATTCTCTCTCTCCAGTGCATCCAAAGGACCAGGATGGGTCCATGAGCACTCAAGAACAATGAGGGAGTTCAATTCATTCATACATATCATATCTCTAACACAAATTCCTCTGCAAGTTTATTAATACTAACCCAATCATCCCTACTGCCCAGGTTTCCTCACAACTAGAACTGCAACTGGTGACTTCTGCAGCTTCCAAGGCAGTGACCAAAATGCCATTCAGCCCTTAGGTTGTTCTTGAAAAGGAATGGGGAGAGGGAGTTATTTTGCTGCAGACATTAACTCTCTATCCAAGCATAGTCTGACGAGGAATAATTACTTGGCTTGCTGGAGAACCAACCAGACAACAATAAATGGCCAAAAAAAAAAAAAAAAAATTAAGCTCAGCAGGTGTTTCAGGTTAACATCAGGTCTTGGAGAGAGCATCAGAGAAGAAAAATTAACCCAGAATGACTCATTGCTTACAAAAATCACAGGAGCCCATTGATTAGTTTGCCTCATGATGTAGTTCTTGTAAGAGAGGATTCTGGCAGCACCCTAATGCTTAGCACATGTGCACCAGCAAGAAGTCGAGATGCAATAGTTCAACATCTCCAATAAAAATAAATCAAGAGGAAACATAACTACTGAACAAGGTGATACGAGCCATGTGAAGACATACAAGTAATTTAAGCGCAGCATAGAAATAAAATCTGCATAAAATCAATCAAGGTTAATTTGYGCAAGTCAGAAAGTTTACATTTTGTTCATCCTCCTACTAAATTCATCTTGTTTCATGTATCTCTTATGTAACTCACCCCATCACATGAAGGAAGCATCAAATAATTCTTGGTTCTGGCATGGAAAGAGCACTATGAAATCAAACGTTTGTGGTGGTTTTGTGAATCCACAGGGTAATGAGTCCTGGAGATGGGATCAATCCCTTGGTTTAGAACAGCAACTGGTGACCACTGTTGTGCCCCCTTTGCTTTAAATGCTACTTCAGTACTGGGCAGAAGCAGAATCAGCATCTTTGGGTGCTCATGACTGCAGATAGAACAGCAATGACCTTACTGTGCATATATACAAACCTCTTATTTCTTCTTTTGAGAAMGATAACAGAATTTGATTTTGAGAATTGACTGAGTWATYGAGATAAAGACAATCAAATAGTCYAAGAAAAGCRATAAAAAATAGCTSCATGATAACTGAAATAAAAGYTSKGCCAGAACTTTAGAATTCTGCCTCAGGGGCTGATAGCTACTAGGGGAAAAAACCCCAACTTTTCTATCCTGTATTATCTTGCAGGAATTCATCTTTTACTACACAAAATATGCTGTACAAAGTAACTGTTACAGAAACAGGCATAGACTTTCTAAACGGAAACTGGCATAGGTAGAAGGTTTGAATAGCTGCAGAGTAGAGGAAGGTATTACTTTAAAATCCAACYCAATTGGATGAGTAGAGAAAAGTATTACTTTAAAATGCAACACAATTGGGTGAAGATACCATTTCGGGCTCCTGTGTTCCCAGCCAGCCCTCTTCTCACCCAGGAAGGAAAACTTTGCTCAGACCTTCACTGAGCAGCCAGGAGGAGAACCGGAGCACAACAGGCGTATAGAACACGCAGAATATCCCGAGCTGGATGGGACCCCCAGGGACCATCCAGCCCAACTCCAGCTGAGCACAGCCCCTGCTTTGCAGGGAGAGCCCAGATTGGGAGCCAGAGGTGTCTAAGGCACCCTTGGACAGCACCTCCTCCACAGGCTGTCACCAGTGTGGCCGTGGGCGCAGGACCAGGCTCAGGAAGCGTTGGCGCTCGCCGCTGCACGCTCGGGTTACGGGAAGCACCGGGAATTAACCCAGGACTTTCACTCCTCCTTTCTTTAGCTCTGTCACATCCGAGCTCCGAGCGCTTAGAAAGCAAACAACAATCTGAAGTATCTTACACACAATGAGGGAATCATTTTATTAGATTATGGAAGACAGCAGCATTACAGTACAAAAAGTTACAAGAGTAGCAGAAAAAAAGTGTTTTTGGTTTAAATACTCAGGATTATACTGGGGAACATGAGAAGGATAGTACCCTTTTCTAAACTAACTCCTAACCAGGTTATCAAAATAAGTTTTGAATATTTAGCACAAGTAAAAAAGTTACAACAAACATCATTATAAAATGCTTTAATAAATAGTTTCTTTTCTGAAAGGTTTTTTTTTTAAGAACATGTCAAAAAAATGTACTAAAACAGATGATCCTGCAAAGCAAATCCTGCGTTCCTGTATAAAATAACTGGTTTCAAAACATTCATGTTTACATTGTTCATGGGCCAGAGTTTACATTCTCAGACATCCGTTCCTCTCGGTGGTAGGGTAACTAGGTGTATGTAGTGTAATGCTTCTTCAGTAATTAAAATAAACTTATAGTCTGCCCAGTTAACAGCAATAATAAAAGCCTTAAAAAAAAAAGCATTCCATAACGTTTAACCATTTCTACTGAGGTACTCCCATCCTCTGAGCTTGCCAGCCTTTTTCCTTTAGAGCGAAAGATGAATAAAGCACAACAGAAACAAGACTGAGGAAAATATTGTTCCCTTCATTAGGCCTGTATTTAAACGCAAAAAAAATAGTAATACCACATGTAATTAACATATTCACAAAAGAAAAAACAATGCCTCTCTATGTTGGTATTGTACAGTAGATGCACCCGTTAGTGTTCTTGAGATGGGCTGAACATGGGGATAAACAAACATTTTTGGATCTATTTACACGTAAGTGGTTATGTTCCTATGTAAATACAAATGACCAACAGATTCCTAACATTGATTGTATTAACATCATTTTCTAATCTGGACATAATACCAAAAAAGTCTCATAAACTGCCATAGAACCTCCTTTTCTGCAACATAAATTAAAAGGAATGACATGTAAAAAAAAAAAAAAGACCAAAATATTTAACTTATTAAATCAAATATACAGAGTGATTCATTTAATATGTACATATTTACAAAAAAGCACTTTCACTATTAGAAAATAAACTGTGTCAGTTGGGGAACCTATAGTTCTCACAATTTTACTATATTGATATGGCAGTCTTTGACAGTTGCTATAGAAAAAGTTTAATCTCAAGGCACTTGTCACATGCTTCAATACTGCAATTCTAAAGTAATTAAACAGAAATAAAAAGGCCACTTTTAAACCACAGTTGAAAGATCTCTATAATTTTTTTTGTTCCTATTACAAAGTGTGTAAGGCAAATTTGGAAAAAATCTTACAGAAGCTACTAACGTAACAAGTGCAGTGAGCTGCCATTAATAGAGATTCAAAGTCAAGAAAGCAGTTTAAAGTTCACACGATTTCCTCAACCAGGAGGTTTTAAAGCCACCATTAAATTAGAGCAAGTAATAAAAAGAAATACATTCTGTAAACAGTGTACAGTCTTTTGTAATAAACTTTACACATATTGAAAATACAACCTCTCCTCTGCCACACAGCGAGTGTATTATAAGTAAACTTTACAAAAATAGCAACTATCAAAGATTACTCATTTTTTTTCATCTGACAGTCATTGAATAATTTATACAAGGCTAAAGAAACAAAATAAATTTTATTTATTATTTTTATTTATTTTTTTTACGCAAAATAAAGAAACTATGAACATTTGACTCCAGATATTTTTAGTCCTTGATGCAAAGTGGAGATGTCAATTTTTCCCCTCCCCAGCAAGCGCAGGCGCAGTCTGCCTACATCCCAAATACAGGTTAGTCTCTACTGCCTTCAAAGTTTGATGCATTCACATTTTTTACAGATCTGTTGTCCATTTTGCCTATTTGATGGGATTTCTTTACCGGACTGCTCTCTGATGTGTCAGACACCTTTGTCGGCAAAGGCTTTGCAAGTTTGTGAGAGAGGAATTTGTCCATTTCCTCATCTCTTTCCTCCTCTTCATCCTCCTCTTCCTCATACTCTACATACTCCTCTACTGCATCACAAGTTCTCTTTTGAGGAGATATGAAGTTTTTGCATTCATAACGAATGTCTTTGTTACTGTAAGATCTGTCTATAGGATTCCTTATGGGATTTAAAGGTGCCCACTGGTTATTGGCACCCTCTTCTCTGGGAGGACGGCTTCTCTCTCTCTCTTTTCTTCTCTTCCGAGTCCACCACACGCAGATGATGATACAAGTCAGCCACACAATGCTAAATACCGCACAAAGAATTGGAACCAAATAATCTAGAGGGCAAATGGAAAGAAATAAAGCCTTGAGTTAACAGAACAAGATAACACAGCAAGAGACATCTGCAAGAGAAGTATCAATACTTAACTACAGATGATGCCCTGAACCATTTTTAGGAGAAAGGAAGTAAGATGTCTTTACAGCACAATAACAACTGCCTGAGTGCACCAGTTCATCTGAAAGTGCTCTTTACTACTTTAGTTTTACGTGATTAATGAGGGAGGAAAGCTCCATTTGAGATATTTTGTCCCCTCCAASAAACTGGTTTTATTAAGCGTCTTTCTCAATCATCTACATGAAGYTGGCCCAGAAAACCTGAGTAGTAACTCATAAGAAAAACCTTTTCCTAGTAGGAGGCAAGCAGTGAGGTGTWGTGCCTCTACATTGCTCTAGAAGTATGGGCACTAGCATCACAAATATGTCCTGCATTTCCCATCAGAAAAAACATTCCTTCACCATCAATGTCTGCAGACATTTACATATCAATGCTCTTCAAAAACATTCAGGTTAGAGTTACGTAGCCCAATTGATCATGAATCCTTCAGCAGGTTCCAGTTTTACCACAGGATGAAATACCAGAWTACTGTCCCTAGAGAGAAGTGGCTTCACTGCTTAATGAACAAACAAAAGGAGTTGAGGCAACTGCTTTTCTCCACACTCCMAATCCAAACCTCAGTACAATGCTCTCCCAGCCACATAGGAACAGATTATTTCTCTACAAAAATATTTCTGAAAAATTTACGCATGTTTGGACTACTACTGCTCCCCTTCCTCAAGAGCTTTACAGCTAGGATAGAATAACAACTTTTTTCTATTCTTCTTGATAAGCAAAAACTCACACATGGCAAGAGGCAGCAAGAGATGAAGTACTTTGTTTTTTTCAGAGAGCAATGGGATTGTTCAGCAGCTTTGCAGACAAATGCTGTCAACCCACCACTCCAATGCCTGATCCAAACATAAATTCCCTCAGCAGTTTTAAGACATCTGCTTATACAATAACCTGCAAATGACTATACAAAAACAACCAATGTTTCAACACCATGGCCGTTCACTCTAATGCTCAGGTGTCCTCTGAGCACATTCTTATGTGGAATGTGACACATTCTCAAACATTTCCTTTTGGTAAAGGAGGGTGAGTAAACTGCCAACATGGCTGGCCTCAAGGGATCTAAAAAAATTGGTTTTTAACAGTTTGGGGAAGGATTGCACTCACATGAGTAACTGCTATTCTCTCTGGATTTTTCATAAGCAACTTATGAAATTCCATAAGCAACATAAGAAACTTCCCCCCATGAATGGGGGAAATACTTCAATGAAAAAGGAGCTCTTCGTAACAGCTTCTCCAAGATTAGAATACAAAGCTTGCATTCTCACTGCTATCACACCTATCATTTCATCATATGAACATGGATCCAAGTTTACTTAATAACAGGCTCTTTATACAGAATTGACTGCATACAGATTCCACATTCAGACTACTTTTTCTTAAAGCTAGAGGAAATCAATGAAGCATCTAAATGATCACCTCCAGCTAGACACTTTAGCATCCCACAGAAATGAGATTTTCAACACATGAGGCTCTACAGCACCATGGTGGTTTTCTGATAGGTTTCCACCCATCTCACCCAATTAAGGGCTAGCAATAAAACAAAGCAAATAAAAAAACATGAGTGTCCACTATACAGTTTGCTTCATAATAGCTTCACTTAAAGAACTAGAGGCCAGTGGTCAATATTGAGCACCMATACTAAAATGAGGAGTCTGGAAACCATTTTGCAACAGAACCGAAATTAAKCCACTATTTTAGGAGAACCTTTAAATCTTATTGAGGTGGGAGGAAAAATAATCTGCATCCCTGTAGCCCTAGAATTTAAAACGCAATCAGAAAAAMCAGAGGCTGAGGTATGTCAAGATCCCAGCTTGATGCCTTATCTTCTACACAGCTGCTGCTCAAGGCAAGCACAGAGCAGGCACACCTTCAGGACAGCTGAGGAAACAGCACATTTGCCAATACTTTAACAGATGAAAGGCATTTCCTAGAAGGAAAATGCAAGGAAAGTGGAACMAGGCAATCTACTAATTGTTTGGACTATGGGTGGAAGATCTTCCAGAAGATTATGCTGGGGAGGTCTAGGAAAGAGTTGGGAGAGCCTCCTACCATTGTGTGATTTTCACTCTGGGGCTTAGTTGAACTTGAGCCTACCAGAAGTCTTCCACAAGGCCATCTCCTGCCTCCCCCAGGCAGGAACACAGGCATGCAAAACCTTGTCTTGGCACAGCTCTTGGAGAGCCAGCATTCAAATAGATAAAGGTCTCCAATCACCCTATATCCTCTTTAAGAAGAACAAATGCTAYATTTTAAGCCAGCTGTGCACTAGTGAGAAACAMATGYTGGAAAAGAGAACAAAGTTTTACTYTATCATGGCCAAGTCTTGGAAGAAACTAGGCATCTTTAAAGTTTGTTAAGGTAAACAAATAGCACACGAGCACTTCAGAAGAGATTGGTATCACACTATACCTTCCCTCTCCCYGTATTTTCATTTCCTCACAGCCTCAGTGCAGCAGCATCAAGGGCTGAGGTTGGCTTAAGGTTAATGTAGGAGAATCGGAAACGATTGGAACCGCACAAGAGAATAACTCCTGATCTTGGGAAAGGTGTGCTTGAGCTGGAGAGCTGGGCTGGAAATCAGGGCCAAAACCATGCCAAGAGTATCTGGGCATATCACGTGAGGGATGAGGTTAAGTTTGAACTAGCACACAAGCACAGAATCTTGATCTCAAAGCCACTTTCTCTTCAGTTAGTAACAGTAACTAAAGCCATAACCTGGTGGACCATTATCTCCAATGTGTGAAGAGAAGGTTGACAGTACGGCAACAGAAAACACAAACCAGARGAGGCATGAATTGGAAGCTTACCTGATGATGAATTCCCAACAACGATGGTCTCTACTTTGACTTCAGTTACTGCCAACATAACCGTGCTGTTCTGTCGCTTGGTGATGGCATTCACTATTGTGTTAGCTGCATTCTGAATGAGGCTGTTATCTTGTTCATCTCGGTGCGGGACAAAAGACTAAAGGGAGTGAAAGGGGAAAACAAGAAGTTGTTGCAGTCACCTAACCATGCAAACGTACTTTTTAAACCCAGCCACATCTTAATTGAGTTCAGTCAGTTGAATTTGCCTGACAGCAGCTACAAACAGTACTCAAAAGCTTACCACAGCAACAGCATGGCTGGCTCTACCCAAACTGCAGAGGCAGTGTCAGAATTGGTGGGTAACACACCCACTCGTTAATCTAGTGTACCTCAAAGGAAAGGCAGTGGCTTCCATGGTGCTTGAACTGATGAGCTAAACTTAGTCATAGTTTGGAACACTTCAAGACATGTGGATTATCTAGATAGAAGCTTGGTCTAATAACAGTCTGCTCTATTTATACCAATCACTTTGCTCCMTGCATCGTGGCTCAGCCACAGTACAGAGACACAGCCCAGCTTATGCCTGGATAAACATTCACCATGAAAATTAACTCCTTGAAAACTAAGTTATACACAAGCATGGAGTGATTGAGCTGTGAGTGCATCTAAAGCAAGTCTTTAGCTCATTAGAGCAACAGTTACTTTCATCTACTCAGCTTGCACCTCCTTCCACTTCTCACTTAATACCTGGTATTTAAAGAACATCCCTGAAGCAGCCATACTCCACATGCAGAGCAGAAACCTCWCAAGAACCCACCCAGCCAACTGTAACCATATCTCCACACTGAGAAGGTCAACAGCCCAATTTCTGACAGAACAAGTAGGCACCTGTCTGCTCATTTGGGCTGAATTAGTCTATAGAGTAATTTATCATGAGGTTGTAGTAGCAGTCTGTCATTAACAAAACCTGCAGTTTCAGCTCTCTGGCAGTGCAGGAAATTGTGAGTTCACAAAATTGCTTTGCAGACAGGACTAAGCCACAGATTGTTCCACCTGCATTCAAGTGAAACAAGCTTGAACAACCTCTTCCCCAGCAAAAACTCATCAGAAAACGTTTTTGTATATATATATAAAACACACAAGCCTCATACTTACAATAGCAACTTCCACTGCATTCTCTGTGGAGTAAGACGGATCACACAATATTATCAGAGTTCTGTCCCTAGAAACAGTCCTAGTAGCTGGTAAATACCGGATTTCAGAACAGATATTTTCTGTTGTAGTGCCCTGTTAGAAACAAGGGAGATTGTGTGATTTTTAGTTCAAGCAGAAAATAGCAGGTAAAAATAAACATCTCCAGAGTTCTTGCAGTTGCTAAGAACTGATAAAGGCAGCAAAGAGGGCAGCAAGAAAGGGCAGAAAAGTGAATAACAGGGGTGTGGAATAAAGAGCAAAAAACTGAGCCTGCAACATTACGCTAGTACAGTCTGAACCCATCTTGAAATGTAAATAGTTCTTCAAGACCCAAAAAAATAGAATATTCATTACAATTATAATTGTGCCTCACCCTCTACACAAAGGACAAATTAAAAGCAACAGAAGAGTCTAGTAATAAAATTTGCAAGTTTATAATAACAAGGAGTCATACTATAAATTTTAATCTTGCATGCTGTGACATAGAATAGATCCCTACATATATTGCCACACTTTATTAGGAATTCTATTCTCACCTGGGGGACTTTGTCTCCATTAAAAATTAAAGTAATTCTAGCACAGTCATTGTCCAAATACCCAGAATTAGGCAGACACTTGATATTGATAGGCARAGGTTCAGAGGCACTGCATTCTCCCCAGTCCGTGCACGGTGGCTGAAAGCATTTCATRTACTTCTCCTGGCATTCTTGGCCCATGGGACACTGATTATTTGAATTATCCCAGTATTTGCGTAAAAGACAAGGCTTTTTTCCACACCACACCTAGAAATTAACAAGAACAAAGTACTGTTACAAGCAGTTGCTCTCATGCATCAAATCAAAAGAAGCAATTCACATAGAATGGTCATCATCTACTACTGCCTGCAAAATCTCTTTGTTTTGATACTGTTGTAATCCTAGTAGCAGATGGAACTGCTCTTCCACAAAATGAGGACATTTAGTACAGACAGAAGAGTAAAAACCTGTGCAAAGATAATCTGAGAAACCAGTGACTAGACATATCTCCTTAGAAGTTTATGGATTTGTCCCACTTAATTGAGTTATACAGAAATTTAAGGGCTCATTTTWATCTAGTCCGCTAGGCTTCCATAATCTAGAATGAAAAGTATCTCCACAAAGATTAATTTCTTCAGTATTTRCAGTGAGACCCCTGCCAGAAAAGGCTGAATATGTTAAGAGTTCATACACATTGGTGATAAGMACAGCCACTCCAACCACACTCCCAAAAGAAGTTTGCTGGTACCCACAAATTCCAGGGATGCAGAAAGTTTCCAAACACAGCTCCAGTCCAGGAACTAGACTCTGATGATCTTTGTGGGTCCCTTCCAASTCAGGATATTCTATAATTCCATGTAACCCTTAAAATCCTACATAGCACTGTGCAGATATTAGTGTAAGAACTTGCAGATTTCTTAAAGCACAAATGTCAGCAACGAAGTGCAATTGCTCCATTACAAGTGGAAGAAGCCAAATACCACACATGGATGAGCTGCATTAACAGCACATGTTCAATCTGCATTTAGATCTTACATTTCCCTAAGTCACAAAACCACCAGGATCTAGTCCATAATAAATACACAGAGGTTGGAATCTGTCAATTCCTAAAGCTACTGAAAGACAATACAAAAAGGCAGTTAATACCCAGTGAAAAAAAATACTTCCTACATGTCCTCCACCTTGGAATTTACATTTCACAAAATTGGGAGCTCTGAAACTGTGTTTGCAAAGCTTCATCAGTGTAATTTACTTATCCTTCACTCTAGCTCATATTTCATTTTTTGCAACAAGTGTTCTAGAGAGCCTGTTCTAGCAGGCAGAGAGCAGACAGTAACTTATGATTATAAAGACAATCCATAAGTACTTTTACAGGAAGCCACCTTTTTTTTTTCTTTTAGGCAAAAAAAATTTAGGGGAGACAAAGACTTACTTGTGCATGGAGAACAATAAGTTTGTTTCAGCCACAAAAATTTAGGAAAACAGGCCAAAATGCCTACCTTGGTGCAGTCAATACGTCCATCCAAACAGTGGCAGCTGTTGCACTCCTGCTCCCACCGGCTGCCATGGGGAAAGGTCATTCCTTTGAGCCAGCATGGCTTTCCAATTCCAATCACTAACAAAAAAAAAAAAACCCAAAAAAGCACACTCAGACACTTCACCTCTTCAAGTGATAAATACTATACAATTTTAAATTTAAAGTATTATTTGCTGTTCCCTACATATCAAACTACTATATATTAACTTTATACTGGCTACATTGTGCCCTATAGTTTTTTGGGTCAAGGTTGATAGCAGATATAGGAATACCTTCTTGGCATCTAGGACCAATTCTTCCAGGGGGACAAGTGCATCGGTATCCATTTATTTCATCTATACAGGTGGCACCATACCCACAAGGAGAAGACTGGCATTCATCAATATCTGGACAGAAAATAGGTAAAACTCAGTGACAAGGACACAGAACATTGCAATTAATAATTTACTGAGGTGTAATCTGACAATACCTCCTTTCTTAAAAGCAAAGGACAGTTCAGCTTCAGAATTAATCTCGTAATTAAACATTTCTGCCATTTCAGCAATAGCCTGCAACAGATTTCTCATAATTGCATCCTAATTGAAGTCCTGGTAACCAAAAACAGCAGTCATATGCTGACTCATCTCACAGAACACAGTTGCTGGACAGCTGAAGGTGCTAATGCCTTCTCCACATTCAGCTACAGAACAAGTCCCACATCCTGTTCTGGCACTAATCTCAGACATTTAGGCTTCCTAAAACAGCATGGGCTCTCATGAAGGTATCAGAGTGCAAGAGCTGAGCAATGAACTTGCTCAACAACGCTCAAAGAAGTGACTTGCTACAATACAAGTGACCATTAAGCAGAAGAGTAACAGTTTAGTTTGTAACTTTTAATAACCTTGAAAGAGTGAGTAGACAAATTTAATACATAGACACTTGGCATAAAAACCTGTTTAAAAAAACCTTCAAAGATTTACAGGCTTAGCTGCAGAAATCAATGGAAAAAGGCAGGGAAGCACTGTCCATTCAGATGGATAGCAATGTGTCATTTGTTATCCTGGGGAAGTGACCAGTACTGGTTTATGTGACAGAAACCAACTTATCAAGTTGTGACCACAGGCACCAACTGCTTCATTTTTCAACCAGAACGTTTCTCTTCCAAAGCATCTTTGGAAAGGTTTCCTTCCATTGAGTATGAACACCCTTTCCAACCCCTCACAAAAACTCTTTAAACACCAGTTCTTGTCTGATACACAGCATCAGCTCACTTTAAAGGACTGGACTTTGAAAGTGAACATGATAAATGGCAGCAAGTGAGACTGTTACATCTATAGGCAATGGAAAATAATCTAATGGATATGGAAGGGCTTTTGGTTCCATTTTAGCTTCCTTCAAAAGCGCACTAAGATGAAGTTTTAAGCAAATATACAAGATGTAATTTCAACAGGGTCTAACTGTTCTTTCCTCCTGTCTTCAAGCTATACAGGTTTAAGATTCTCCAGCCTCTCTATGCTGAAAAGGTGACTTAACTGTTTCTGTATCAGTCATAAAAGGCATTTTTGTTAGGGCTATTCCTTCCATCTACACCAGTCTAAACAAGTAAAAAATGTCTGCACTCCATTAGAAATGCACAGTGTTTCTGACATCCTAGCCTTAAGGGGAAGGGAGCACCCAAGGAGGATTCAATATCCCTTTCTGGGTTTCTGGATGTAGAGACACAATGATCTACCATCCCTGGTTCATTATCCAGACATCTCTAAGTTGAGGGTTCCATAAGTGCTGYAGCTGCCCTCCAACCAGAGGTGCTGGTTTGTTTTCTATTTGCCAGAATGAGGATGAAGTCTCAACTTGAAAGCACATCACCACACTGATGGAGTGGAAGGACCAAGCCCAAAAAGCCTTGAGGCGACAGAATATTCAAGGTATGATCTTCCAAAGCATGAAGTAAAAACAAGGTATATATCCATTCAAGTCAAAATGGTAAAATCCCATTAAAAAGACAACAGCAAAACCAAAAAAAACCAACCAAACAACAAAATGCACCCCACCAGATTGCTCCACAACCAACACACTTTTAGGGTCTGTTGTTCTCCCTTCTTTTCAGCCTTTATCCTTTAGAATGATTGCAGTGTAACAGGTTTGTTTTCCAGCTTTGAAAGACCTTTATCACACTTCTGTTCTTCACGTGCCAGCACTACACTCACCATGTTTTTGTTTCCATTTGCATTGTCTCAGGGGATTATRGTTTCTAACGTTAAGTAAAACCCATACAGATATATGTCATCTTTACCAACAAGATGTTTATCAACAGAAATATTTAAAACTTAAGCTTCTCTGAAGCCAGCACCCCAATAACATCAGAATTGTCCAAGAAAACTCAGCAATCAAGTCTTTAAGCATGATTCAAGCCAACTCATTTCACTGCCATTTAATGAAATGAGTAACAGATCATAACTTGCTATTATTTACAAGGTATCAGTACCTGGCCAACAGGTAGCTTCTGCTTCATTATTTGGAATTCAACTGAGCTAAAAAGGGTCACCAGGTGTTTTTTCCAATTTGTACATCAGAGTGGTACAACCATCCAGGTCTTTACCCCTGTAGGTACTTACTAATTCTGCAGTCAGGACCGGCAAAGCCTGGGGCGCATTCACACCGGAACCAGTTCACTCCATCAACACAGATCCCCCCATTGTAACTGTAAATAAAATGGTCTGGTTAACAAGCCATCTACAGTGCTTCATTGGTCAATTAAAGCTTTGTTAWTTAAAGCTTCTGCTGCTCTTTAGGGGGACAATTTAGTGCTATCAACAGAGAAAGTGTAATGCTAAACAAACAATATTGCCTAGCAAGTCAGCTGTTAAAACAGCAACATCCTACARAAGCATGAGGAAGCTCATCCACAGAACCCAAGGAGGTGGAACAGCACTTTCAAATGAATGCAAAGGAAGCCCAAGCTCTTCCAAATTTGTTTCTTTTTTAAATACATGAAGCACAGATTATGACATCAGAATGGGCAACTGAGAAAGATAAGGCAGATTGTTTCATTCCCACATCAGTATTTTTCCCCTTCAAGCAAAAATATCCATCTCTATATTTAAAATACTCCCATTTTATCTTCCAAAAAATTTAATTTTGSTTTTAAAACACAATTATACACCATAATTAGTCTAACAGAACATTTTTATATTATTTATTTGCTGTAAGCTAACAAGTTTTGATTTCTCATTTTTTATCCTATTCAATTACAAATGATTCAAATGTTATCACATGTGAGACAATTCACATCACTGTAATTTAGTAGTCAGTACCACCATGGAGGCTACCCTAAAATACTTTTATTTGCTTATACATGAATCAACTCAGGACTGTTTTGTGGTCTTTGTTGCTGTCAAGGAATAGATATGGCATAGCAAAAAAAATGGTTCTAAGTTATTTTACAGAGCCTGKCTTTAATTATTTTAGAGTAAAAACAGTTCTAATCTGTAATGCAAATCCATATTTACTTTCATAATAGGTACAGGAGTTCATTTACTCACCAAGGATGAGGATTGCAGTCATTGGTGTCTAGAAAAAAGAATATGAACTAGTGTAAATAGTGGAACAATTTATTTTCTAATATGTAACACTATACTGCAGAATACAATATATTTGATAAGTAAATATACAGAACTGAATGTTTTCTTCCACACTCGCAAAGGAAGTTCAATTATCATATATATCARCAGTAGGCAGAGTGAAAACAGAATTAAAATCTAGAGTTTCCCTCCCACTCCCAATGTTACACCTTGGGGGGAAAAATAAAAATCAAAGTTGCAAGCTTTACTCCACCTAACCAATTCATTGTCTTGGTATGTCAAAGCAGTTAACTGCTATCCTCAGAGAAAACRGCTTATACACTACTGCCTTCCTTTCCAGATACTTTTCATTATTAAAATTACTAYTTCTGTGAGGATTTTTTTCTGCTCTGCATGTTTCCAAAAATTTTATTTTTATAGAAGGCCGAGAGCCTTATTTTGGCAGAGACAGGATGCAAAAAGCAGCACGGCAAACTCTTCATTCATTACTCGAGCATCATCTTCTTTACCTACCTCCCACTCTGAATGATTCACATGTTTTGGCACATGAACCCCATAAACTTGCTTTGTTTCAGTTAAGAGCTCTCTGCCAGACACTCCCAATGTCCCAGGGGGATGCAAGGGAAGAAAGGAGAAAAGCCTTACTCTGTGTGCATGTGCGTCCTTCCCATCCTTCCTTGCAGATGCACGAGAAGGAATCGCCACTGCCAACGCATGTCCCACCATTCATGCAAGGGTTTAGAATACAGCTGCTGTTTTTAGCTTTCAAGATAGAAAAAAAAACTTCTATTAGCCCAGAAAACAGAGTACCCATCACCCAGATATGTCAACATCACCATTCTAAACATTTTTAAGGCAGCAGTTAAAAACTTTAAAAAAAGGTAAAAAACTCCAACACCCACAYCACATGATAACCTCTCTCCTACCTTCACCATCATCCCAATTCAATCATTTAACTGAACCATCAAATTTTATTTAAATAGAATTACCTCCCTTCTACCCCATCTGTGCAAGCATTCTTCAAGTACTGCTAAATTATTACTTTGGCAGTGAGCTACCCAGGTCATGAGGGGTTCTTTATAACAAAATACTAGTATTTAAAGCTCAGGTTTTGATTAAAAGCTGTAATTGTTTCTAAAAAGCAGAGAAAACTGCACTAAATTATCTTCATTCAACTTTCTGATCATAATGGAAGTGCAATTTTCAGAAAGACGAACCAGACACTACATTCAGTCTCCAAAGGTAAAAAAAATCACAGGTAGCTCCCTATAGCAGGCAGTAACTCCACAAACCCCCCAGGAAGACTCCATTCATTTCGTTTTTCCTGGGAATGCCTGCAAATACACCTCAAGATCACAAGCCTTATGACTCTGCAAGCCAAGCAAGGGACTAAGTTCCCAGGAAAACCTTTACACGGGGCCTCCAAAAACCAATGGAAAAGTCAAGAGACAAGTTCAAGTTTTCTAAAACTGCTTAGGAGAGAAGCTATAGAAAAGACTACATGAGCAACCAGAGGAGCATCCTAAAAATCAGTATCACAATCAGGAGAGTGGAAGAAATTCCTTAAATTTCAGTCACCACCCAACTGGAACAGCTTGGAACCAGCAAGCCAGAACAGTGTGCCTGTTTACTAAACAGTTGATTATCTAAACACTTCTCTGCTGCTTCTGGCTTCATYTGCAGACAATTTAAAAAGCTTACCAATGTTGCAGGTACTTCCTGTCCATTCTGGAGGACATGAACAGCGGAATGTGTCTCCATCATCATAGCAYGTTCCACCATTGCTGCAAGTGTTTGCATCACACTGGTATTCACCTAGACACCACAACAAAGCAGTTTTAATTTCCAACAGTCTTGCTGAACACTAAAACCTGGCATTCTTAATTCTTCTTAATCACAAAATTAAAGAGAATTCAAATGCATTCAGAATTCAGATTCAACACATTATTCAACTTGCTGTAAACAGCCCAAAGAATGGAATCTAAGGACATGTCTCATGAAACTATTTCACTACATGAAGGAATACTTTTTTTAAATGTTCCATTTTGTGACTGGGAAACTGGAAAARGGGTAATGGAAATGCTCCTATTTTTTTCACTGCGATTGTTTTATTTTAAATTTCAGGAACTCCAGTCCCACGAGAAGAAAATAAATCTTTGGGTAATCTAAAGATCAAAGCAAGGAAAACTTACGTGAATGACAAGTTTTGCCTTTCCAGTCATTCTTACAYTCACAATAGAAGTCATTTACCAAATCAATGCATCGGCCACCGTTGTGACATGGGTTAGGAGAACAGTCATTGAAATCTAAAATAAAAGGTATTMAAATTAGATGATCTAGCCCAGCCAAGGCCATGAGAAAATAGAAAATATTTCTTTATTAGGAAAATAAATGTTGTGCTGCTTAGAAAGACAGCAATCCAAATTGTTATGAGGTTATCTTTATATAAGCAAGGAAAAAACTCTGATTTAATAACAATATGAATTATGACTTTCTGACAGCTTAGAAAGACCATTCAGCATGGCTTCTAAGTAGAAGCACCAAAATAGCTTTGTTTTTACAAACAGCTTTATTCTGACCTTCAGAAAGAGCTTTCTAGTAGGGAGCACAATATCCTGAAAAGGAGCCCCAACACAGGACATGCACAACATCCACATGAGACAGTTCAGGCTCCCTTCTATTTTGTGTTTCAAAACACAAATTTACAGGTATTAGAGATGTCTTAACCACATATATATGTATATGCATGTATATACACATTAAACATACATACATAAATGTGAATTTTAGAGAAAGTTCTTTTCACTTCAGACAAACATTTTAATAGGTGGAACATAAGTTCCAGAATAAACTTCGTCGAGACCACACAAAAGGCTCTTTTGACAGCAATAGCTGCCAAAAGCTCCACAGTCTGTATTTCACATCTTAATTGATGCATGTGCTGTAATAAGTTTCAGCAAGTCCTTGCCATCATGCTTTAGGAAGAGGCTTCATTCAGAGCAGAAAAAGAAACAACTGCAGTTTCCTCTGAGGTRTCTTAACCATGGAATGGCCTAGCTCACTTCCTGGCCAACACTTCTGCCTATTCCCAGGAGAAAGAATTTTCTCCTCCTGAGATAAATGATTAACTATACAAGAGAATCAGATTCTGCTCCTATTAAAGGAGCTGAGACTTTCAGAACAGCTACCTGAAGTTATTTCTGAAAATACTTCTGCAAACAAGACTTWATTACAGAACAGAGAAACYACCCCATTATTAAGMACATACCAACCATCTCTGTTCCAACAAAGCTGCATCATTTGGCCCTGCAAYACTGGGCAATACTCACTTGTGTCACACAGTTCTCCTTCCCAGCCACTGGAACAGAAACATCTAAAGGAATCAACTTCATCGATACATGTCCCACCATTCTTGCAAGGTTTTCCAAGACAATCGTTGATATCTACAACAAAAAGTCAATAATTATTCMTCAAGGCTGTTTTCACCTACTTGGAGGAATGATCTACACTTCAGTCTCTAGGAAAAGTAGCACAAAATTATTCCTGGATTGGTGCATACAAAAGAGAAGCTCAAACATCTGTTTTCAAGCCTGGTAGGGTTTCTGGTTGTATTGTCTCTCATGTAGCAAGTGACAAAAATAAGCCAGAGCACTAAGTTTACCTGGGAAAAATATCCAGGTRTTTTAAAAACACACAGACCAGCAATACATGTTCTGGTCCCTTCTTTACCATTCTCATGTKGGAGAAATCCATGGCTCATAAGACTGTACATAAAGGTTATGGGTACAGACACATTTACATTGAAGTTGGACTAAAACTAGTTTACTTTCACAGAGCAAGTGTAAACCACTACACAGACTGCTACCAGAAGAAACCATTTCAAGCAGTACATCTGAAACAGTGCTTTATGCAACTTTATTGAAATCTTGAAGTTTGATTTTATGTTGTAAAGCTTCATTACATTAAAATAAATTTAGAGCAAGAAGAATGATCTTTCASAAGCTCTTACTTACTTTCATGACAGTATGTTCCAGTAAAACCTCTGTCACAGGCACAGGTGAAATTCCCTCCTGGCTGACTAATGCACCGTCCATGAGGCCCACAAACATTGGATGAAATGAAACGGATTCCATCTTGGGTAGCATTAGTGAAGACTTCTATTGTACAGCTGTCAATTACTAAAAAAGAAATGTATCTTTAGACTAATGATCTGTATCACCAATCAGTTTTCAGTTTTAAAGTTTTACAAAATTTAAACTAATCATAGTTTTATTTTACTTATAAGTTACTATCTACATCCTTRTAAATAAGGAGCATTTCCTCTCATTGCTTCACTGTTTTATGAAGTGCAAGTGAGTACAATAAAAACATTTCTGCATATTACAGCCAAAATACTATTTCTTTTTATAATGTACCACCATCAAGACAGATTTATGGACAACAGCAGGTACCTTTACAAGAATTGTTCTTGCAGTGGTCCTTGAGATGAGAACAATTTTTTCCATCATAGTCATCAGGGCAGGCACAGTAATAATCTCCTCCCAGATCATAACATTTAGCCCCATTCTGGCAAGGGTTAGGTTCACAGAAATCAATATCCATCTGTAAGAGAGACCACAGTTAGAGGCAGCTGCTTCATTTCCCAGGAGTAAGCAGCATTATCTGCTTTGCCAAAGACACAGATGAAGCTAATGTATAAGGAAMTCGAGTTTTAAGAAGGTTTATGAATCATACATATTGCATATTCCATCCTGCAGGACAAACTTCAGCTTACTTTAGTCTATCCTGACTTTAACATTTCTGACACTGCTAAAAAGATACTCCTTTGCAGAAGGCTGAACAAGCACATTTGCAATAACTCAGTAAATAATTACTTAAGCCATTAGGAGACATCTCACTGCAACTTCTCTGGATCATTATAAGTCACTTCTCTGTCCTTCACACCCACGTACCAAGTGCTAAAAGGCAAGTTAAACACCAGTGCACTTGTCAGCTTTGTGTCTGCAAGAGACTTAAAATACACAGAACCTGAACAAAATCCCATCCCCAAGAGTAAATTCCCTTCCCATCTCAATTAACACACAGAATTTATTAYCAAACCACACAGCTTGGAAGGGACCTCTAGAGGTCAGCTACTCCCCACCTCCTGCTCAAAGTAGGTCTAGTTAGACCCAGCTGCTCGAGGCCTCATTTTTACAAATACCATCACCACGCCAATTTGCACACAGATACAAGAGATGCATTTTGAACTCTGACCATCTGATCTGGAGAGMAAAATTTAAACCTTGCCTTCATAACATAACCTTTATCATAGACATTGCTGTGGCAAAACAATTCTGCTTTCTGCTCTAGACTGACACCCAAGATCACGGTTTCATGATGCCCTAAATTGGTCTCAAAATCCACAAGGCAGCCTCAAAAGGGATATTTTTACATCCCAGTATCTTTCTCCAAATTGTTATTCTTAAGGATTGCTTTTCTCCCCTCAAGTCAGTTTTTCCCTCTTCAYATCTCTCTTGGGAGAAAGATAGCTTTCAACTCTACAGACATAAAATTAAGTTCAATAGCGGTTTTGATCCCTATTTTTAGCAGCTCAGTAGYTAAATAAGAGAAAAATGCAAAACTAGCCAAAGCAGAAGGAACACAAATGGTGTGAAGTACTTAATTCAGAGTAGCACATACAATCCCAGACGCAACAGAAACTTTCAGCAAACCATTTCGTGCTCTCCTACAGAACATTCAAAGCAAGCTATAAAAAAAATAGCTATGGTCTGAGAAAGATTCTCAGATCTCCTCTATCAGATGTCTCCATTTGTTTCCTTCCATTAGTGTAAATTTCCCCTTCCCAATGCAAGTTCAGTAGCTGGTACTTTAGCATCTGGAATCAATGGTAGATATTTCCTGCAACACACAAGGCAAGCAGCCAACTCCCCCTATTATTCAAACACATTTGCTAAAAGTTTAATTGCACAGTACTGTATGAATCAGTCCAGAGTAGAGCACTGAAGTTATGATCCTTATGTAGAATTAGTTCATGAGCTATTAGGTGTTGCACCAGTTTTATTAAACTGGTTGATATCTGCAGATCTTTTAAATTTTGAATAAAAGGAGGGCACTGCTTCTTTAACGAAAAAAAACATAAAATTAAAATAACATAGAATTAAATACTTCAGCATTTGAGAGATCACTCCAATGTCTCCACAAAAAAAAATCTGGAGCAAATCCAACAAAATTCTAACCTAAKGCCTCCACAKTTGATGCTAAGSATAACACTCAGATGGATTTGACTATCAGTAAAAACCAGAAAGTGAATACTTGATGCAAAATAATTTTAGTCTGKAAAGTCTAACATCCTCCCTAGAAAGAAGAATATCTTCATTACCATTAAGTACTTCAGGAATTATCGCTAAGGCCTCAATATTTCAGATCTGAATCCTTAAGCAYCAGAACTACATGTTCCTAAAATGATCTCAAACAAAATTCTAAGAGCCAGTGCTCGCCTATCTGCCTGCCTTTAGTAATGATTTTAATTATCACCATTATATATAATAAAAATAATTGATACATAATTATTATACTCCTACCAAGAGCAGTAGGATTACTTGAAGGGTAATTTCATTATGCACTTCAGAGTTATTAGGATAAGAACCTAAAGCTCTCCAGTGTAACAAAAGGACACAGGTCCTGAAAATTGCAAAAGAAAGCATTTCAAGTTTAAGGAATACTTTCAGCCTTAAAACACTTAAGGAAGGCCAACACCTATGAGCAACAACTTGAGTTTATCAGGCTGCAAATTCAAGCGTTACAGCTACTATGACAGCACTGCACAACAAATTGGCTTATTCAGAGTATCAGGTAACAGCTACGATAGGCAGTAACTCTCCAGCCCTGCGTTACTCCCATTTAGACCCAGAGATATATCTCTTTCAAGAATTCAGTCCATGACAAGCATTGCAGCAATGTCTGCACTGCCTCACCTCGCAGAAGACGCCCGAGAATCCCTGGGAGCACAGGCAAGCGAATCCATTCACCAGGTCCTTGCAGCGGCCCCCGTTCTGGCAGGGATTGCTCTCACACTCATTGGTTTCTATCTCACAGTTTTTTCCCGTGAAACCACGAGGGCACAAGCAGTGGTAACCATTCACTTCATCCTTCACAGAACAGGGAAAACAAGCAAAAGCACAAGGATTTTTTTTATTGACAAAATACGCACACAAAAATTCAAGTTATTTCTGTATTTTGGATTTGCGGACAGCAGTAGCACCACAAAATTTTACTTTGTGAAATGGGAGCAAGAGTCTGCACATGCAGCACTACATTTTTAACATTTATACAACCTTAAATTGCAAGCTATAAAACTTGCAACCAGGCAAAAAAAGATTAATTTTCAACATGGAATGTAAAGAACAAGAGTTACCTTACAAGTCCCTCCATGCTGGCACTGCCCATGACAGTCATTAATATCTATGGATAAAATATGCAAAGCATTAGAATTTATACTGGAAGACTAAGCTGTAAAGTATAAGTTTAGCATAAGAACAGAGAACAAGTTATTTTCAAAAAGGTTTTTTTTCTAGATATTTCAATGAAAAGGAAGGATTCATGATGTCTTAAGAGATCTCTATKTTTTAAAAGTATCTAATAGAAAATTACATTCTATATTTCCACTATAGTGTACCAAAAAAAGAGCTATCAATGTCAGCTGATTTAATACCTAACATTTTAACTTAAAAGCATTTTAAATTGAATCAGTTCATATCATTCAGAAACATGTAAGAGTCAAGAGATTTATTAGTTAGTTAAGTATATATCTAAGCTCATTTTAATACCAACAACCTTTTGAAATAAATTTTCTAACAGTATTTTCAATTTACATTGCTATAAGTTAAAAAAATCCTGACGAGGTATTCTTTCCTTGTAAAAGTATGCATACTATCGCTCATCATAATTTTTTTTTTTTTACAGAACAAAGCATCCTACTGTGAACATACATACTAAAGAAATACTAACTGATATGACAATTTACTCCTGTCCATCCTGGAATGCAGTCACAGTAATATCCACCAATGAGATTTTTGCAAGAGTAAGCATTAACACAGGGTTTCCCCTCACACTCATTAGCATCTGTGAAAGAAGAGAAAATAAAGAATAGAATAAAGAACAAACCCAGAAACAGATTACCACAGCACCAAGCAAAGTGYCCATGCAATCCAAGCATCAGAAGCTCACATTATACACCAATAAGGGCACTAAAACCATTTACATACCACAGGATTTTAATGCACRCTTGCCTACAGTAGCACATGCATGTTATCTTATCCTTCCCTTTGCCAARACTCAAAAAGGCAATTTGTTAGTCAGGGCAAATCCCTTCTTGCTTAGTCTCTGTTCTGCCACCATGGAGAAGGAGCTACCATCACCAATGCTGCATTTTGCAACAGAAAAGTTATGGGCCATTCTAAAGGAACTATTATAAGTAAGCTTAAGTTGGGGCTTAAATAGTTACAGACCYACTTGAATCTTCTGGCTTTAAGATCTACTAAAGGTGAGCTAAGATACCAATAACAACACAGATATTCTATGTTTTCTTCAACAAACACCATGCTGGAAACCCACACAGTTATTCACTGTTTAGGAATAATCTCCAGTGGTCTCCAAAGCTTTAGAAGGTGATAACTTACCAAGCTGGCAAGTTGCTCCAATCCACTGCTGTGGACAAATACACTCAAATGAATTGACRCCATCAATGCAGGTCCCTCCCTGAGCACAGGGGTTCGATGCACACTCGTCAATATCTGCAAAGTCAAAGTCAAAGTCTTCAATTACACGGCCTAAGGCTTGGCTTAACTGGTTCTGCTTCAAAGTCAGTTTGAGATCAAGGGGGACAAACAACAAGTTTAGGAACAGACTAATATTTCTAACCCAAGTTTTACTTGGGTTTTTCTCACAATGAGATAGAGAAGATCTGCAAACAGCAAAGATGAATCAGCTAACCTACCTATGACTCRAATGTTCATTGAAAGTCATGTTCCTAGATCATGAAACAAATTTATCCAGTTTTGGTCGTGTGGCTGGTACTTTTCAGGAGTTTGGGGGGTGGTTGGGTTGGTGTTTTTTGAGGGGCATTTTTGAGGACAGTTGGTGTTTAAAAATGGGTACATTTTACACAGCCACCTGTGTTCCACATCACGGGCAACACGCAAATCAATTACAGATGGACAGTATATTTCAACCACTTCCCTGTCCTCTGAACCAGTCATTTAAGTGTGCAAATCTACTCTTCCACTATTTAAGAAGGAAAAAACCTTTCATTTTCACATTTATATTTCTTAAAATGAAACCTTTCCATATTTTGCTTTGGAGTAGCCAAGAAGTCAAGAATTGTCAAACAAGCTTTGACAACAGAGCATCTCTTTGCATATGGTCCAGCTATGCTTTTGATAACAGATCTCAACTGTACCCAATCAAAACTGTGGGGCTGCACAGAACCCTCCTCTTTTCACTTTGCCAATGCTCAGCTGTTAAAAGACAGGGAAAGTGAAGGACTACCACCAAATTCCAAACCCACAGAGCATGATATCACCAAGAAAGCTGCATGGAYCCTTTCAACCCAACAGGTCAGTCAGCAGCAGCAGCATACCCACCAATAGCACACGTTGGTCCACTCCACCCCGATGGGCAGTGACACTTGAAGCCTGATGAAATTTCGTGACAAATTCCACCATTAGCACAGGGATTAGATACACAAGCATGCTCAGCTGGGGAGAAAGAAGGAAAGAAATTCTTGCTAAATAACCTTCCAGTACCAATCAAGGAGAATTTGTGGTTAAAAGTTGCGTTGATTAAAAGGAACCAAGAGAAGTAGCAGTGGAGAGATGCTGCCAGTACAGAAGTTTGGAGCCTTCCTCTCCCAGTAGGAGACTGAAGCAGGGTTTTACTGAATATGTGTCATCCTTCCCATCTAATGACTCAAAAGCCTAAGCACAGACAGGTCACTCTGGGATATTTCAGTATCCCAAGAACCAGCAAAGGTCCCCATTCTTTGCTTTCTTTTTCACTGCCTCCTCACCTGAAAAGCCAAGCTACTCCCCCACAGCTTTCAGGGCAAGCTAAGGCAAGATTTCATCCATTTCAGCCTAAACCTTACATCACATTCTAGCAGCTGAAGCAAAATTTAAGTTTTGATTGTATCTTTAATACCACGTAGCACTTTATGAAGTTCAAAGATCTACATCCTGATTAACTCTGAAAACCTTCTGCTGATAATAGTTTAGTGAACTAAAGGCCAAGCAGTGAAGTGAAAGAAAAAAAGCTCTTTCCACCTAAATTTTCAGCCATCAAGGAACAGCAAAATTCATACTGAGAAGACTGAGACTATCACATTTTTAAAAAAAGATTTAACAACCCATCATGACAAAGAATACCCAGCTGAACACTACATGAAGCAAAATATGAAAGAACTAGAAATTACACACTCGCCCATTTATCTCCAAAGTGAGAATAATCAAGAAAAGTTTCCAAAGACCAAAACTGTCTCCAGAACATGAACATTTTGGTCTTAGTGTAACACATAGACAGAAAAAAGCAACATGGTATCTTTGTACTGTGGTTGAGATAGGAAGCAGTTTTTCAAGACATCTGTTAGACACAAGACATAAAGCCATACTTCATCACAAAGGTGGTTAAAATGCTCTCCATTTTGCCAATAGGCACAAGGAAGACACTTTTTGCTCAAGGTGTCTCTGTAAGACTGTTTGAGCACATTTCCATAGCAGTTAAAATTTGAGSACATTTCCATAGTAGTTAAAATTTCATTATTAATCTAAATGTATTAGGAGCTCCACATCAAAAGATTGAGTTTCAGTTATTAAAAAAAGGACAGTCAACACATTCAGTCAACTAAAAACCTGGGTCAAACATCACTTGCTGATCACAGTTGAAACTGAAGTGTTCATCACTTCCACCTTCTTTAAGTCCCCACACTACAAAAGATGCAYGTTTTTCCAACAAGAAAATGGGAGAAAAGTAACAGGGAAAGCCACATGTGTAACCTATTTTCACGAGACTACAACCCAAATGCATGGATTAAGAAAGAGAAGTCAAAGGGAAGAAATATTCTCAGTATTATCTAAAGGGAAACTGGTGCAGCATTTCTGTCATCTTAGGTGGTTTTTTTTAATAGCCAGGCTAAGGCACATGAGAGATGGAGCATATCCCCACTGAGCATGTAGAAGTGCCTAAAGCAGTTCCAGATCCCCAAAGAGAGATGCAGTGTCCCAAAGTACCGATCTCGCAGTTCTTTCCCGAGTAGCCGTCGGGGCAGGCACAGCGATACTCGTCCGGTTCGGTGTTCATGCAGGTTCCCCCGTTCAGGCAGGGATGGTGATTCCCACAGTAATTCAGATCTGCACAGAGGAAAGGGTCAGTCAGCAGGGAACACAGAACTCACCATTTTAATCCCTAATCAGACACACAGATGCCTTTCTAAGGCTGGAACATCCTTCGCCCACATCATCCCCATATTCCAATGGCTAGCCTCTCATCTGGTAACTATCCACAGAACAGGGAAGAATGAACAAGAGACAACTGCAGGAGTTAGAAGAGTCAGGACAATTCCAAGCCTTTTGTCTTAAACTTCCTATACTTCTGATGCCTAGGCACCATCTGCCACAGAAGAATTAAGGCACAGAAACACTCAGGTAGTTGCACACTAGCAGAAAGAGAAAAAGGGTTAATGAGTTATCAGTTAATCATGCAACTTAACTTATTTTTCCTGTACATTAATGTTAAGTACCTTTGTTACAGAGCAGGCCACCCCAGTTGGTTTCACAATTACACTGCCATGGTTCATTACAGCTCCCATGAGCACAGCCTGGGTAGCGGACACACTCATCACAGAACTGTCCTTGCCAACCATAATGACACCTAAGATGTAAGTTCACATGTTAAAAGTTAGCAACATGATGCTCCATTATCAGCATTACATGTATTTACAACACTACACTTACCATTCTCAAGAAACAAGGTCAACTGTTCAATGTGCAACAGATAAACAAAACTTTATTTATCCTGTTTAGAAGGGACACACTAGTCCTGCTGAACATCCYTACTGGAACTCATCCTGCTCAAATGTGTTATACACCATGGCAACAAACACCACCAAGCACTACACGTTATGAGAACTGGACATGAATTAGTTGTTCCTTCACAAGAAGTCCCATCTTCACATAATCATCTCACATTAGGGCAAAAATTGTGATTGATACAAGAAAACTGGAATTAATTTGCAGGAGACTGCTGGCTTACTGCATTAAGCACCAAAGTGGTTTTCTGTGAAGAGAGATTTCAAGGTAATAGCTAATTTTCTCTAGAGCACTACAGACTTAAAAGACCAGGGCAGGCAGAGAAGCAGCAGTCTTGACAATTTTCTCAAGGACTGGTTTCTCAAGAAAATTTTTTTTTACAGATTTATTCCATTATACCCTCAGTGTTCTCTACGGACACTATTGCAAAAGTACTCTTTGGAGAAAGGARAAGCAAGAACAGAAACAAATGCCATTAATAATTCATTTGTTTTAGAGTTGAATTTTTTCCTCAAGWTTTCTTCTGAGACCAGTATCTTTATGTTAATCTGTAACAGAAGTCTGCTAAAAGAAGCAAATGTTTATGCTACAGAAAAGTACTAAAGTCTGAACTTGTTAGGGGGGAGGAGGGGAAAGGGCATAGGCTAATGGATTTTTTTTTAACATATATTTATATTTAACACATATTTTAAGTACCAAGCAATAGTAAGCTTGCTCTTTTGCACCAACAAAAGAGATGTTCTGCCTTTTAAGAGAGTACTTCTACAGAATTCAAGAGACATGTTAGCAACAAAGAGTTGCGTAAAATCACACTGAAAGGGAGTTGGGCACACGCACAACAGCACAGCCTGACTGCCTAGAGGTGAAAAAACATTAGAAATGAACCTTCATTTTTTAGATTTAACACTACCATTCTATTATCCACATGATTTAAATAGTATAAAAAAGCAGGAAAGAGATTAAGTCTTTGGAGGGGGGGCAGTGAGAGAAGACAAGGAAGAGAAGTATACACAAGGAGTCTTGGTTCCTGGTGAATCAATCCCCTTCCAAGGTTTCAGTAAGCTGGATCAAACCGCAGAGGAACAGAACAAGCTGTGCTGGCAGCACAACATATCAATTTTTATTATTTACACTGGCAGAAGGAATCTAGATGCAGATCCCTGCAAGACCATTTTTTTTTCATACGAAGTTCTAGAACTGCTTTGAGCTCCTGTCCCAGTCAGAAYCTGCTCCTGCCCTGCAAAGCTCTGKGCTGCAGAGCTCCAAGGAGAGCCTCAGCCATCGGCTGCTCCTCTGAGCAGGAGCCTGGAGAACACTCGTGTTTTAGAAGCCGCTTTCTTTTGCTGTACTAGCAGCAAGAGGAAACAAATACTGCTCCTGCTAAATTTGATCTCTTCCTTCCTCCTCAAGGACAGAAAAATCTTTTCGGAGGATGGTAATAAACAATAAAAAAAGCATTGCAACTCGCTTTACTGGCCCCAACCCAAATCTTCATCCATGCCAAACCTGGCACTACTGCCAGTGATTCACCATGACTATCCCAGCCAGAGCCAACTCTCCACCCACACACAACAAGCATTTTCAAGAGCTGAAAGTCTGCATCACAAAGCAAATAATCACACTAACTCAATTTATTCTCCACAGCCAATGGATAACAAGTTTCTTTGTTTAACACTGTAGCGCTGCTTAAGAGCACAAGGGAAAATACAGCCACCTTCTAGAACCTGAAGGCATCTTAAACACCTACTTGAGTTGGTAGGAATGCTTGATGGCATTAAACTTACTTCAGCAGAGAAAAGGTTGCTRCCTTTTCATGATATTCAACACAGACAAAGCTTATAAAGTTACACCAAGCCTGAGGGAAATAATTTCTACAGGCTAAAAGCAGTCCGAAGGAACACARTGTTTACAAGTCAAAAGGTTACTATGTGGTAAGCTGATCAGCCTCCAGTTTACAAGGAAGAGTAAATTAGGATTTCCTCTTGAACAGGAAGTCTGGTTGCATCCTACATTAACAGGTGCTAGAGCAGCCTTAATTCCACTTCCGTCTAAAAAGATAACGTTTACTCACCCTGAGAGCAAGATGGGATCAATAAAGGTGAAYCCATCCAGAAATGGGTACATTGTATGTCAGGTATGGGTATGGATATGTAATTTATGACAAAAATATTGAAACAAAACACAAGGACGGAAACTGAATTAATGATTCACTATTAGAAGCCCAGAAGGTACGAACACAAATTCAACAGCATCTAGGCAAAAAACACCAAAACAAACCAGAATTCCTTTTCAAGTACCAACCACTTGTGCAAAAGCCAAAAGAAAACTGCCAGTGCAGCTAACAGTGGGCTAAASTTACTTCTTCCCTGCCCTCCCATCCCACTCGAGAACCAATTAAATTGCAATTCTAATTTTTTCACATCTGACAAAATAAGAAAGCCAAATATAGAGAACCTATAAGGATTCTCATTGTTTGACAGACAAAGAAAATTCTTATTGGAATCAAGATTCTACTTCCTTTGTCCTTCCCCTCTGCTGACTTCATCAGCTCAAACTTGTCTTCACAATCCAGCACATGCAAAACAAAATCAGACCTGGCTTAATCTTAGCCCGTGCTGGGTTATTAGCAGTACAAAGAAGCTACCATAAATAGATTGTTACAGTTTAGTAACTTCCTGATGCGAGGCTGCAGCACAGGCATCTGCTCCCAGACCAAAGCATCCCTTTGGGTCAGAATTAACACAGACAGTGTGTGAKAGGGAGAGAAGAACAATTGCTTGTTATCTTGAAACCAAGAACTTGAAGAATAGATCTGGTAATTCTACMAGCATGCTTCACAGCTTCCATTTTCCTTAGATGAGAGCCTGGTGCCAATAGAAAAATGAGAATTCAAACAAAAGGCTGGAAGACRTGGAGGTGGCAGGAGTTAACATTAGCAATAATTCTAGACAACTCTTCAATCTCCAGATTAAAAAAATGCAACTGCGTAGACAAAAAACACTGCTGTCATTGAGAAGCAGATAAAGCCACAATAATTCAGCTCAGTGGGGCTTCAAACAGCTAAATTTCAGGATAAGAAAAAAAAGGTCTTTTTGTAGTAAATCTTAGCGTGTTTGAAGTAGTAAATTTAGCATCAGGGAATCCTACAAAAGCAACCACTACACACAGTTCAAAGGTACATATGTGCATAGAAGCAGAGGGAATTGGGAAAAAAGAGAAAGAAACAGAACATTTGGGGGTTTTAWCTTTCCTGGGGCCATTCAAAAACTAAACATATTAAGTCAAATAAAACAGATTTTTCTATGGAACTATGCTTTCCTTATGTTCTCCTGAAAGAATTATAATTAAGGAAAAAGCTGACAGTGGCTCTTGCTTTCCTTGGAGGAGGGTTGTGTTACAATTATTCAGTGAGAGCCAGGTTGAAACTCAGCATTTCCAAATCAGATGGAACAAGCTGTTCAAAAGAACCCATGTTCCTGGATGCAAACAGGTCCACTAGWGTGAGGAAAAGGTCCTGAGCAATCTGGTCTAACTAGACCTCCTTGGGAAAAGCAGTGGGACAAGATGAGCCTGGAAATGTTGTCCAGACTCCATGATTTAATGTCAAATCCTACAGTGGCAGTTATAGAAGTGATGTGGAAAGGTGGAGAGATGTCCCCAGACCCTGATGGTCTGTGAACCACAGCCCCTCAGCATCCTGCATGATTAACTCCTCCTTATCCAAAATTATGCCTCTGCCAACAGCAGAAAGTCAGGGTGCTCCCAATGATCAGCTTCAACTCAGCTCTTTYGTATTATCTTCACACATGGTTTGTTCTCCTAGTTCAATCACTTATTAGAGAGTCCTGATGCTCCTGTGCAGAGAGGTCAGCTGATAAACTTCACAYTGCACATCTCATCCAGTCACTGACCTGTGCTGGTTAACCTTACAAGCCTTGCAATACATGAGAATGAGAGGAAACCTAAATAAATTCTGCTTTACACCCACTTAYAGAGCTTTGTCAGCACTTCATGCATAAATACACCTAAATCACTGAAGTGAAGTCTATTTCTGAAGTCTATGCCAGAATATGGGACCTAAAAATAAATTTAAGAAATCTTAGGGAGGATGCAGGCAATGTGGTATAAACCTTTAAATATCACAGGTTACACCTTGCTGATATATGGCACATCCTGCAAAGACTGAAGAGAATATCACTGTGATGTATTTATACCCCTTTTTTGTAAGCAGACTTTTTGGAGGGAGCTTCTCCCAATCATGTTTCAAGTGGAAGCTGGGGCCAAAAACACTCCACACAGGAAAACAAAGCAAAACAGTGACATTAAGAGCAGAAGCAAAATGCATCATTCGGGGTGGGGGAGAAATGACCCTCTTAAATAGAAAACCACTAAATTTTCTAGTGACGTGAACAGGATGGTGCTGCATAGGCCAGAACAATAGCTTTATATTAGTTATTTACTTAAAATAACCATAAGAAAGTCTGTTTAAACTTTCAGGAGATTACTTGTTGCACAGCAGGCAGCAATATTGTCCAGCTGTTAGATCCAACAATTCTGAGCACCTGGATTAACTGTGAATAAGTGGTAAAGCACTCATTCACTAATACTTGTCACAGAAACACTTTGCCCACATTCCTATCTTCAAAACAGGCAAGACAATTTTGTGAATAGCAAAGGAAAACATGCTCCATTAATGAACTCAAATAATTTAATTACCTGAAAGCCATTATCTTTTCCTCCCACCCCCAGCATTCTTATCACACCAAAAGATACAAACCTTTCCCTACAAACTTTTTTCTACTCTAATAAAGGAAGTTATTGAAACCTAACAGTCTCATTCCAGTCCTGTGTATAGTTTCGAGAACAAGTTAAAAGAGGGGATGATTCCAAAGTTTTTAGCCAGAAGATTGCTCAGTTAACTTACATAAGTGGCTGTACGGGTGTGCCTGTATTTGCATTAGTTCACACCAGGAACATGCTTTTTGTGTGAACTGCCTGATCATTCCTGTGTGTTAGTTCACATCACGGAGCTGTTCTGGAACAAAGAAATTGGATTCTTCTCAGGTTAAACCAAGGTAACGCAAGACAGTGTGTGCCAGGAGCACAGCTTGTGTGTTCCAGCTGCAAACAGGCATTCAGTCCACAAGAACAGACTGGAGTCTCTAACATTTAAAGCCCTGAAGTGTTTGGAGTACAGATATTGGGTTCTCCATGCTGCTTTGATCTGCTGTTCTAGTTCAGCTGCACTCCCTAYGCAGTTGTAGACACAAGTTCAAGCACTACATGCTTTTACTTCCTGCACAGCCACTCACATCTCYTGGGTGCAGATCCACCTTTGGGATACATTCCATGCCTTCCTACCTGCTCACAAGCAAGGGAATGCAGTGTGTGCCTCAGTTCCTTGACCAATAAAGAAAGAAAACATGGGACTCTTTGCCTAACTTAACGTGCCTGCCTGTGAAACGCTTGCCAACATTCCCTAAGGGCTCATCACCAGGACATAAAAACAATAATGGCATACTGGTTGTAACAACAGGCAACAGAACTTAACATGATGGGATTTTAAGGATTTTCCAAGATCTTTGAAACCTGAAGCTGTGATAGGATATCTTACACTGAAGAGGAGACAGGAGATGTTCCAGTCCTGGTACCAAGTGCACTCCTGCAGGGCCAAACAGAAGCCTCCTGCTCTTTAGGGACCTTACATAGGCCAGTGTTGCAGGAACTGAAGCAGTCAGATGCCAGAGCCACTAAACACACTGCCCAAACAAGGCTTTTTTTCTAGTTTACTGCAGAGCACTCTATGAGATTCATTACAATTCCATTCTGGAATAGCTGTGGAAGATCCCCACCTCTTACTTTCTCTCAGCTTTTAGAAGTGGGATTTTTTTTTTTTTTTTTACTGTTTTTTTTTTTTTTTTTTTTTCTATGACTTTTCGCTATTCCTCTAGACTTTCAACTACAACCTGTTTTGAGAAACCTCACCAGATCACCTTGTACTCAAGAACAAATTTACAAGAATCCAGCTGCTGGGCTTTTATTGTTTTTTTGTTTTGTTTTTTAAAAAAAAAAGTTTAGGCACAGTTCCCCAGCACTGATATTAAACATGTTATCCACCCAACTGTCACAAAATCACAAATGAGACAACAGTGATATTGGATAGCTTCTGAAAAGCCCAAGATTTAMCAAAGACTCTCTAGAACACTGTTATACCCCAATATGCCAGGTAGTTGTGGCTCATTTTGCAACTCTACCTTTTGTTCTTGCATCTGTCTACAGAAAGTACTGAATAAAAGTTGAGGAGGATCTGGCCCTTAAAGCAACAGACAAAGGGAGCAAAACCACTTGGGAGATGCCCACAGCCCTTGCAAGGGGAATACCAGGACTACAGAAGGCATGACACAGGACAGAAAGCTAGAGGAAACTTATTCAATGGAAGAAAGATAAAGGTACATGATTAAACAAAACAACAACAACAAAAAAATCACCCAAACTGTAAAATAGTTTCAAATTAATTCAAAAATATAGTTTCAAATTAATTCTGGAAATAAGTCAGGTCAAAGCCCACAAACCTTAATTTATTTTAAAGGGTTCTTTTAAAAAAATATACTTGCTTTGTTCACCTTGCAAAGAACTCAGAGTGCGATTAACAAGCCCATTTATAATTCAYTGCAGTTAGTCGGCACATTCCAAAGAAATTTTTGTTTTACTTGCAGAAAATTAGACTGGCATTTCCCAGGGCAACACCTAGCTCTTACCATGGCTCCAGAATATAAGCTAAGCAGTTTTAGAGATTTGAATTCTTTTGCTTTGCTTTAGATGAGAAACAAATATTCAAAGGCAATGGGGAAAGTAGAAAGACTTCTGCAAATACCATCATCCTGGCAGGACTATGACAATGTAGGCCAGATATGAGGCAGATCTGGACCACAACCAAAGCCATACCACTCTGGGTAACAAGGAAGTGAAAGATTGAGCTGTTAAGCCTAGTGACAGTTTATGAGTGGTACCAAACATACCCAGGTCAGCAGTTTTAATCAAGGAAGGAGACTGTCACTTGTGGTTTCTCTATATTCAACTTTGCTAATTTCGTAAGGCCATTTGAACCCAAGCCAGATATGAGCCATTAGATCAAGCTTCATTCTCCTCTAGACAGCTTAATGGAATTCAACAAAGTACTTCAAATGATGTAAAAACATACAAAAAGCACCAACATCATGGCTCTGCAATGTTGTGTCTTTGATAATTCATCTTACTACTTTGGCCTGGTGAAATCAATAAAAACAGACCATTTACTCTGCTACTACAGACCAATGTTTATTGTCTTTCCTATGCACTGTGGATAAAGACTGGTTTGCTTCCTCCTTAAGATGATGGCATTTTTCCATCSTTGCAACACTCAGCTAAGTGGCTTTTGCTTTCCTCAAGGATGTATTTTTTCCTCATTATTCAGGAAATTTTTATTTCTTGCTGAATTGCCTCCACCATGACAAAAACCCACCACCTGGACCTGGCTACACCACAAAATAATTTCCTACATTGAGTCACTTTGAGACATCTGGTCATCCCTACTTATTTTCCATTCTGATGGAAATTCAGTAGAAGACAGGGAAAACCATATCAACACTGTAATTTTCTCAAAGCAAATGGGTGCACAAACTTGGCCAACAGATGATGCACATCCAGAGCCAGTGACATATCCTATATTAACAGTCTGAGGTCATTTAGGTATTCTGATTTTAGTGTAACTTTTAATCTAACAACAGGTCTAAATTACACTGGAACATAAAAAACGGAGGGTAGATCTCTACCTGAGACCTTGGCTGAAGTCTTGGAGTCCTTGTTTAAGTTACTTCCATGTTCATGCAAGATGGAGATGGAAACCATTTTCCAGCTTTTCCATTTACAAATGCTACTGCAAATTTTGGCAATTAAATAGCTTTTGGCACCAGCAGGTTCCCAAMTGCCTCACACCCATATTTTTTCTCACATTTTCATTTTCTTTCTGAATTAAAAAAGGACATTGTTTTCACCTGTTAAATTACAGTGGCAGCTGTCCARAAACCAGGATGAAGGAATCTAGATTAAAATTCAATAGCACCAAACATAGCAGTTTCTTTTAAATAACAGCTTCCTTTGTACTGCTGAAGATAAAGGTCAGGTCTGTAAGCCTTGTTTATTTTTAGGCCAACATCATTTTTCTACTGAAAGTATTATCCATTTTGGTTAAAAGCAACATTTCCAATACAGTCTAATAACTGTGACAGAATACAATTTAAAGACAGCTGTGTGAACATGCTCAAGCTAACAAATCAGCATTAAAGAGGTAGCTAAGAACTTTCTGCAATACTACAAACAGTGGCCACATAGAAAGGCTATTGTTCTCCTTCAGCTTGCTGATCATGGATTTGACTTGAGCAGACAGGAATCAGAAAACAAACTAAAYAGCACACAATCCACTATTCCTTCCCTCCAGTTCTTTCTTTGAGGTGAGAGAATTCGCCCATCAAAACAGAAGATACCTGGACAGAGTCTTTCAACAGACTCAGGGTTATTTTTGTGAGCTCAGTTTAGCTGGACAGGTTTCAAGGGAACCCCTGGACTTACAACACCAGATCCTTCTACACATCAGCTCCAGGCTGCAAGGAGAGGTTTCACTTCTCTGAGCCCACCTACTCAGGCACCTTGAAAAAGTTAACAGGCACCTTGAAAAAGTTAACAGCCCCCAGCCCCCTCAGCTTCCAAGGCTGGGGGCTATTAACTTTTTTTGTAATATTTCCTTCTTGAAACCTCCCTCCTCCTCCTCTCCAGCTTCTGCCTTCTCAGATACAGCTGGCATCACAGAGAAATGCAAGTCAAACATGAAACTGCACCAACCCCTCTCACATGCCCACCCCCACACAAAAAAAACCACCCAATCAACCAAAAGTATTGCTTTGTATTTGCTTAAATATGTTTCTTCTACAATTGAGTCAAAGACTTCCTGCTTTCAAAAACCAACTATTCACAGACTCCTAGGATGCTACTTTGAAACCGAAGGACTCTAGAAACCTTTACATGAATCAAAACTCATTAAAACAGACTCTCAAGAGGAACAAATGGATTCTTGGAAGGCTCAAGGGAAGGAGTGTTTCTTCCTCAGGCAGAAATGATACTGGCCCAGCTCTCAACCACAATCTCTGCTTGTAACAAAAACATGCCCAACAGCAGTAGGGGCATCCTCTACTTGAAATCACAYGGAAGAACTTTAGTGATATGGAAAGATCACAAATAACTTCATATACAAATATTCTTTCCTACACAAAAAGGAAGCTTTCATCTAAAGATCTGCCTTGAAAAAAATCTTTTAAAGGAAGYTTTATAGTTTGAGAAGTGAAACCACACACAAACTGAAGCACTGCACTTCAGATTAACAGTTTTCAGTCAGATCAGAGAACTACAACACAACAAACCTTCCAAGAAGCGTATCTGATGGAAGTTTCAGGGCTGTAAGAAACCACTCTGTGGTGCAATGATTTAAGGCTAATTTTGTTATCTGCCATCCTCCCCTGTTAAAAACATGAGGCTCTGCAGCAGGATGGGACTTGTCTGCATGTSACCTGCCACAGCTCACACACTGCAACCTCAACCCCAGCTCAGCTCTAAGCCCAGCAAAGCTGAATTACCTACATCCTATTTCTGGCACTTCTGTGGCCATTGTAGAAGTCAGAAAGATGAAGCCAAATTGCCTTGAACTGTCGCAGCTTGCCACAAAGTGGTATTTGACAGCTCTCAGGGGTTCTGGCAGCCACAGTTCGGTTTCACATCATTTCAATCAAGCAGGTTTAATGCAGCTCATGAAGGAACTACTGCGTGAATCTACCCTTACAATGATGCACATCACTCTGACCACAAATAAACTCAACAATTCACACAGGATCCCAAACTTGCAAGTAGACCTGTCCCATTTCTTCAACAGACAGGGTAAAAATAACACCCATTTCCCCTTGACCTACTACATTGAATGCCTGAACCTTTACAGGAAAACAATCAACTGCCCTTGTTATCACAGTCTACTTAAGCTGCATCAAGAAGTTAAGGGAACATTTCACTCTGTTTCTCATTTTTAGGAACCAAAAAAATTTACCTGAGGTAGAAAGTTTAGGTTGGGCTTGCTACTTCATCTACATCATTACCAAAACCTGTTTTTTCTTGGAAGAGCAAAATTTACTAYATTTTGGTGATCAAAATATACATTGAGTGTTCTAGGACTGTGAGCATTTCCTCATCTAACAGTCCAAAGAGCAAGCTGCCCTTTTCAGTGGGGGAAACAAATACAAAGAGATTAAAACTCCTAAAGATTTTTAAAATAATAATAGTAGAAGTAGTAATAATAATAAATTTGTCTAATTTGATAAAGGCACAGTTTTAAACTACATGAAACAAATCTGTTCAGTCCTATACAGGCAAAAAATAGAATAACATCACAAAGCAGTTTAGARTATATGCAGTTCTTACACATGACATCTACTTCAAATCCATTTCCATCCATGTTCTTGTACAGAATTTTTCCATTTTAAAGCAGACTTTTTAAAAGTAGCAACATACATGAAAGACACTGGAGAGATCAGAGCTCCTAAAAATAAAAAAAAGGATACTCAAGCATGCAGACTTACTTGCATTCCCCAGGTACACTGCAACCCCCATGGAGCAAATTACATCCTTGTTTACACACAGCTGTAGACAAAAAAGATTTGGGCATTAGTTTGGGCAGCCAGGTGTCCATTAGTAGAGCAGAAACCTGGAGCTGTTCAGGTAGGGCTCCTGTCATTTAACCTGCCTGTTGTTCATGCAAAGCAGATTGTCTTTTGCCATGTTCCGAAACTTRTTGTTGCCACCAGAAGCTATTTCACAAAACACAGCACCATTACAGCCAAAAAGCTTTGCACCAAGAGTGTCAGCACTGAAACATTTATGAAATACAGTTTTTTTTAAACCTGGTATAAGACTAGTATTATGCTGGAAATCACAAACTTTAAGCAATACATGACCTTGAGTAAGCACTAAAAATGGTCTCTCCTCTATCATTAACAAGCTTTTTACTGAAAAGGAACAAAAAACAAAACCAAGAAGCCCTCAGCAGAGAAGAAGATTATGTCAAATAATTTTAGCACTAATTACTTACTSAAGGCAAAATGCAGAAAGATTTGATTGAGTGGTACATTAAAAGAGATGACTACACTTGAATTTCTGTTCCCATTAAGAGCTATCAAAAAGCTTTCAGCTTTGCACCCTTTACACTTAAAACTTTTTCATTTGCAGTGTTRGGAGGGCATTTTTACAGGATTAAAGTCTAGAGTATTAGTGATGATATCACTTCAATAAAATCTTATATTAACAGATGTAATACATCACTTTGCTTTGAAGAACACCACCACTGAATGGAGACAATTAGTCAAAAAAATGTTTCCCTGTTTTGAATACTTACCTTGTTTAGGTGTGTTCGCAGCATGCACCAGAAGCAACAATGTATCCTGTGTCCCACTCTTCAAGGGATGTTTTATTTAAAGATTTGTGTTTAAAGGATGTGCTAAAAAGTACTATGCTACAGCACTGCTGCCGTGGAAATACCTACATCAGTTTACACCTATTCTGTGTGCACCAGGGCTAATCCCAAACAAAAGAAACATCCTACCTTGTTTACATTCTTCTCCCATCCAACCTTCCATGCAGGCTTTGTTTCCATTTTGGTCACACGTGTAGTGACCAACAAAGTCATCTCGAGGGCCGCAGAACTTGTTGCACAGAGCGCTGTAGTAATTCTCGTCACACTTCACCCTGATCTGCACCTCAAAGTGGGCAACGGGACCATTGATTTGTAGGGTCTTCCATCGATCTTCAGGGTTGATCATGCCAGCATGTGCCACTCGTTCTATCAACAGGTTCTCACCTTTTTGGAAAGAAAGGTAAATTCAGTGGGGGGTTAAAGTTTGACAGCACACAAGGGCTTGTGGAACCCAGTCAGAAGTACACAACTGGTTAAGAGAAAACCAAGGRAAGAAAATGTTAGGATGATAAAGATCTACTGTATAACTGAATTTTCCTTTGCCTTGCAAAGTTCATTACAGGAAGGCCAATTTAAAAATTGTCCCAAAGGAAATATCAAAAAGCCCTGGAACATAATCCATAGGAAATAGCATATTTTTCAAGGCAGCCAAACATACCACACCCACATGCTGACAACTAGCAGCTTTATCTTGATCTGAGGCTCTTCTTGCCTCCTTTTTGTTCTTATAAAATTGCAAAATCTGCATAATCTCGTGGCTAAGATAAAGTTCTCTACTGYGAGTTTGAATTTAAAAATAAAGCCAAACACAAGATATTCAATCTGCTACAAAATTACTGAGCACTAGTGAATGCTCTAGTAGGCTTGCATTATTTACATAAACTGGCTTGCTTTTACTTTATGAAACTAAAATAAAAGAAAAACATCTTTAATAACCACTCCATAGATAGTATTTGACATTTTGAGAAGGAATAAACAAGTGAACCCAGGATTGTCAAGGGCCATTCTCAGCTCTGTATCCTGCTTATCCTCACCCCCAGTGAAAYTGCAGATAACTGTGATCCCTGCTGCAGCACACTCTATGAGCATCCTGCCCTGCCCCCATGGAAAGCAGCAGCTCTGCCACTGCCAGGCTCCACTCACTGAGGCCAAACATGCACCAAGCGCTACCTGTCCCAAGGGACAAGAGGATTCTAGRCTGTAAAATCATGGAAAACGCCAGCACAAAGTATTTCCATTTATATGAATATCCATTTTGGATCTTTGTTCAGGTAATTCTTTGTATAGAAGCTTCAGGGAGATAAGTATAGTCAGTACAATGAAATTCTGCAGTTGCTTCAGCGAATATTGACAATAAGTAAAGCTCAGCAGGGTGTAAAAGCAGACTGTGAGTAACCCCAGTGACAGGAGTTTTCTGATGGTTTCACCATTCAAATCKGGTGCCATCCTACTGTATAGTTTTTCTAGGTGATTTTAATTTGCATCTGGAACTMCAAGCACTATTTAAGGATGAGAAAAAGGTACAGAAGCTTCATTTGCACATCTTAATTTCATGCCCATTTATGAAATAGCTATAATATCACCAGCTCAGAGSTTCAGCATCCATTTTCTTTAAATAAAGGTTCTGTAAAATACATGTTAGAAGAAATTAATAACCAAAAACTTGCACAMAGCAAGAGGCTGAAATGGTACTGAGATAAAGCCTGAAATTGAGATTATTAATAATATGAAACACATCAAGCTGGTAATAAACAATACTAAGCTATGACCTTCAGCAAATGCRTTTTACCTACCCAGTTGCTTTCTAGAACTCATTAACCTAATCTGTTTAGAAAACAAAACCCAAGGAGTGACTGTTTCTCGACTAGCAAGTTATTGACCATTTAGAAGTGTACCTCTTACCAAAGTATCATTTTCTCCTCAGCGTGTTAAAGGACTAAAGTGACAATTCTCGGTCMGCCAACATTAAAGGAAAAGTTACAGAAGTATCAGATTCTACAAAGTATTTTGCTCTCTTGACATCTTTTTCCAAGCTTGTTTCTATAAAAATGTTTCCCCTCGAAATGAAAGAATACTAAACTTAAAAAGAACACATTTTAACCAAGCATTGAAAGGTACTCCAGTTATGAAGACCTCACAGTATCTCTCTGCTTTTTTATTAGAAGTAGTATTGCCACGTACAGGCGATAAATTATGCTTGCTTGGACTAGACTGCATTAAACATTTCACAGCCAGCCAGAACACACTGAAGACTATCCCTCATTTTTAACTCCCTCATTCCCATCTGTGAGCTCCTCTGTCATCCAGCAGCACACGGTCAGTAGCAGAGAGGACAAGAAATGTGCAAGGTAAGATGCAGGCAGCTTTTTCTATTTTTAATTAACAGGATATTTCTCACACCAGCCACCAYTAAAAGTTCAATGATTAGATAGAATCACAGATTTGCTTAGGTTGAAAAAGACCTTTAAGATTGTCAAGGTTCAACCACTAACCCAGCATTGCCAAGGCCAYCACTAAACCATGCCCCCAACTGTCACATCTACATGCCTTCTCAATATCTCCAGGGATGGTGRCTCCACCACTTCCCCYGGCAGATTTCAGCATCCTTTTTATAATCTAATTTTCCTCCAATGACTATTGATCTGAAAAACTAAAGGAGAACATGCTGAATCACTGGATGCTCAAGCAATTTTGAACAAATAGCAAATCCACATTACAGAGCTGCTTTCCTGCTATAAGCAATCTAGGCTCCCCATAAACAGCAGCAGCCMCTGCTATAAAAGTGTTTCCTCCAAGTGCATCAGATGGACTGAAGAACAAGTCCTGAGATTAAAGGAGTGGCTTATTCAATAAAACCCTTATCAGGCATCTTCAGGCTGATTGAGATTCATCAGACCCAGTTAAACAACTGGAACAAGCATTACAGCTACTGCAAATATACCTATGCAGAATAGACCTCTCRATAGCAGGGGTCGAGAACAGAGAAAATAACCCAAGAGTGCTCCTTTTATCTTTTTGAACACTCTATCTTCACAAGCTCCTCTGAAAACAAACATATTCAGAGTCTTAAGGGTTTTTCTTCAAGCTTGTATCAGTACAAGTAGGGCTTAACAGCCTAAATAAGCAAGACAAATAATTTGCCCTGAGCCACAAAAAAGCATCAGGGAAGCCATTTAGTTTCTAATACTAAATTCTTAAGTACCAGAGTAAGTATGAGAGCTCTGTTTAACTTCAAACTTAACAGTGATCCTAGGCAGAAGGTGCATCTTCCAGAGAGATCTGTAAACACAGGGAGGAACGTGTTTGTCAAGGTTTCTCCTTCCTCCCCCACAATACCAAAGTCTCTGAAGATATTCAGTCTCTCTCATCTTTCTAATGAGACAAGTTTGCTCCCTTTGCCACAGCAGTTCACCTTAGGGACTAACAGACTCACTACTTTTGGACCTCAGTAAGGTAATTKGTCGGGTTATTGGTCAAAAAAGCATCATTCATTATTCAAACTTAGACATACACACAGCCYCTAAGCTATTTCTGTAAATAACAGGTTTTCTACAAGCCTCTCTAGAAAAGCAGATAGCTAAAAACGAGACGATGGCTAAAAGGCAGCTCTTTAATTAATGTTCCCAGAGCATCTAGTTTTTGGAAGCATCTGATTTTTGGAAGGGAAAGTCTTCTCTGAAGAGTGTTTAACTGTGCAATACACAAATAAGAACACTGCCCATCAGCACCCTGACCCTTAGCAGAGGTCAGACATTTCCAAAAAGCCAAACAGAGCTGTACAAAAGGGGATGCTGGTAGTTGTTTGTAAGGGAACACACCAGGCTATCACATGAACTTCATCTCCAAAGGAGCAGGAAGTGCCCATCTCAGGCAGCACATTCTCTTCAGCTTTTTTCTCAGCACTCCTTTCAAAAACCTAAACACAGATTAYTCTCCTACGCATTAATGGGAAGGAAGCAGATAATCACTGCACCCCTGCAGCAGACTGATTGAAATGGAAAGTTACTTCACATGCGAAGATGCCAGCGTGCTTTGTCACAGCAGGGCTGGGCTGGGCACTGCCAAGACCTCTGCTGTACAGCTGAAGGCTGCCAARTCAAATGACTTACCTGGAAAGTGGAACTGCTGTGACAGATGACAGCAAACAGGCCCTTTTCAGTGACTTTGTATCTAAGCCAGTTTCCTCTCCCCCTCTTCCACCCTCCCAAAGCAAACAAGTGGTAACTCTACACTGCCACAAGCTTACCCCCGAGCCAGCCCTGCTGCAGAAGAGGAGAAAGGCGTAGCTCAGGAATCAGGGTCTGAAGGATCCTCTTAGAATTTGTGCTTTGAGGGAAGTACAGGGGAACATTTGCCMTGGCAGACTTGCTCTTGAGATGATATTTCACAGATCAGCTCTGAGTTCCCTTGCCTTGCTTTCACTGAGTGTAAGAACACAGGATACTTGGACACAGAGAGARGGGAGGATGACAAATGTTGTAGAACAAGTTGTTCACTGGAAGCCCCTCTTTCTAGGCTTTTCTCTTTTTTTTTGTTTGTTTGCTTGTTGTCTTGTTTGGGTTTTGTTGTTTATTTTTGTTGTTGTAATTGCTTTGGCTTTCTTTTGGTTGGGGAGGGCTGTTTTGTTTTGGATGGGTTTTTTTTGGGTTGTGTTGGTTTTTAATATCCACTTGAGAGATCAAACTGGAGCACAGAACCTACATTTAACTTTCAGCCTTACTCATCCCCATTAAAGGAAAGCAAAACCTGACTCTAGAACTAATTAATCAGCTTATAAACAGACTCTGGCAATTACTTTGATTAATCTTTCTTACRGTAGCAACAGCAGATACATGTAACCTGATCCCCAGATCAGCACAGCGCTCTGGACTGATAGGGAGTTAAGCTTTCCACAGACATTCACTTCACCCCTCCAGGATCGGATATTGTTTGTCTTTTCTCTGGAGGAGTTGCTGTATTCYCTTTCCTCTTCTCTAACATGTGAATTTCTACTGATCTCTGCCTGTTTGGCAGTTCAGTGGTGCTTGCAAAAATACAAGTGAAGAGTCTTCACATCTTGACAAATTCACAAGGCAAAACCTACTGGAGGACTCACTGCCAAGATCACTCAAAAAAAGAAAAAAAAATCCTTCAGCATTAAGCAGCTCTTCCCAGGAATGSTATGTGCAAGTCTAACTTGAAGCATGGCAAAGCAACACTACAGAATCAGTAAACAGACTGCAGAAACATTTAACCAAGACAAGCATTCAGCCAGTCTTCTGCCAAATTACAGGCCAAGACAGCCTTGCTAAATTCACCTGACAAGCCTTCTAGGTTTCAGACGCAATACAACTTAACAGTACCTCTCTCAGGCAGCCTAAATTAAAGGGAAGTTCACTTTCCATCAGCAGTTTCTCATGAGAGCTGAACTGTAATCTGACACTTATACAGACTCCCACAGTTCATAGAAACTGTTAAATTCAGGAGATGGCACACAGGGCCTCCAGAAGACACACTATATCCTGTTGGCCTGAAGTTCAGGGGAAAAAAAAGCATAATATGAATGAAAGTAAAGAGATTTGTTAGAGCATGTTAAACTAAAAAGCACAACAAAGACTTCACACAAGCCTGAGGTGACTGTCCTCTTATCAAACATATTTCAAAGAAACCTGGGTTTAAGCCACASATTAGAAAAAGATTCTACAAATTCTAAGAAACAAACAAAAAGTTACAAGAAATTTACTAAGAAGCTAATTTAAAAATTAAATCCAGCACTCAAATGCATACAGATGATTTGCAGGATAGGCTGGCTCTTCACATTCACACCCTTCTACACCATCTCATGAGCTGATTTGCCCTCTGTAAGCAGGGCATGAATATTCCAGTATTTACTGTGCTAGCTGTCCCTGGATAAACTATTCCCAAGCTGGGAACCATTTAAATTAATTAACAACACATAGTACTTTTTTAACAAAGCATTCAAGAGGACTCCCCCAATCTGTAACTATGCAGGGTAACTAAACACTCAAGATTCAGGCTTACTCTGCTCAGCACACAAGATCTCATTTTGAATACAATGCCCAGCTCTGGGAGTGCCATTCAAGAAAGCCGTGGACAAACTCAGCTGAAGGGTTGCAGCAACATTAATATCAGAGATGTGAAGGAAGCACAGCCAACAGAAAAAGACTGAAGAAGCTGCTAAACAAGACAAAATAAGTTTAAGTCTGACAGAAGAAGAGTTCAGGAACAAACTGCAAACTCATCATTACTATTGTCTATCATTAGAGACAGAGTATGTTAGGAAAATCTAAGTTAGGAACATGTAAGTGGGACTGATCCCAATCTTCAAGAAGAAGGACTTTGAAAATCTAACATAGCCTTAATATTAATTCTGCTTTGCCAAGTTTTTATGTTTGATGCATTTTGATGTGATCAGCGAAGCAGCAGAGGATGGAATCAATAATTAGAAACTGATGGTGATTTGGGACATATATAAACTCTTTGCTGTCTTAATGTTCAAACACTTACCTTCTTCTGCATTGACCCCAACCAAAATGAAATAGCCCATCAATAACCACAATGAGGTTCACTTTATTCTTGCAGTCAGAAGCACTGGTTATTTTAAGATGTATTTGTAAACCACTTGCAAAGAGTAAGTCCAAGGTGGAATTCTATTTTAGCAGCATTATGGCAATCAACATCTTTACATGATTTTGAAGTATTTAAACAATAATCTTCCTTTTGCTTCAGATCAATAACCCTGCTTCGACACTGAGTATTAGCATTTATAGACTGAAAAGGCAATGTAAGTTCTAGTACTTCAGGAGAAACRGAGAAGAGATCATACCATGATTTAGAACATTTTCATCAAAAACATGAAGTATGGTTTCCTTATGGGRTGCAAGAATGTTTACTTGTTCACCTGATCATGGGAATTTTTGCACAGCATGGTCACAGCCAGACTGAGGAGAATTTGAATTATCTACAGATAATCTTCCTTTTTTTTTTAAGGCCTACTGTGATTTGTAAACATATTTTAGAGCTAATTATGAAGAATCATGTGTTAATTACACCCTTGATTTACGATTGTCCATTCTTTTTCCTATATAACAATTGTTTTTCACAGTTCCTAACCCAGCACTCACTGTTCGTTTTTTCTACATGACCTTTCCTTAGATAACATGCTTTCCTAGAGCTGATTTGTAGGGATGGCTGATTGCAGCAGGATACAAGTTTCCCCCTCCCCAGTTTACACACATACAGCAYAGAATAAGTACAAACTCCAAGCTTCACATAAATACTCACCAGCTTTTGTATCATTATCCCAATCCCACGCTTCTAATATTAATGTGAATGATCTCTGAAAAGAAATGAGACACCAATTAGACAGTAATAAAAAACTGCTGCTATAACCAGACGAACTGATTTGAAATAAGCAAATATTACTGCTACAAAAAAGCCAGCTGAAAGCATTAAAAAWTTCACTTCTCTGTTGTCATGTGAAAGCCCTTGAAGGTATCTTCTCAAAAGCATCAAATATAAAAGCATTAAAAATTGTGGGACAAGCCATGCTAACAGTAAAACAAAAACATTACCCCCCACACATCAAGAACTCAATTATTATTATTCTCCTCCCACTGCATCTAATTCTCAGCTTTTCTTAGGCACAGAAATCCTTTTCAGAAACAGCCCTAAAAGGTTTAAACTAAATGAGATTCTGAACCTTGGGAAACAGTTGGGATATTTAAGACTTAAGCAAACAGGACCACCTTCCCTAAAAATGAATGAGATTCATCTTTTAGGAAGCATATGAAAGATAAGTCTATAACAGGTCTGTTCTACAGTAAAACATATCTAAAGAAGAAACGCACAATTCACCCTGCAGCTATCAAAAATTTAGATTTCTTTCTCATGAAAACGTTGTATGAAAAATAGACATACAAAACACAGAGCAGAAACAATTATTACAGCAAGCACACCTGGTACTGTATTTTCCCCYGAGGAAAGAAAAACCCCATTATTTCAGACAGTTTTAAAATGATTTAGAAAAACTTGAAGGCTTTACTTCACTAAATCAAGGCTTCAAGCACTTTTCTTGCTTTATGATCAAATATGTAGGATAGATGTTGACATTCAAATACTAAACTTATTTAGGAAAAAGGTTACCTTATGCATACAGGTAATTTTTACCTGTTTTGAGTTTAACAAGGATAGCTGCMAAACCATTCTGCTTTGATAGTTTCCAACTGCTCCAAGTAACATTAAGATCCTCACATACATTCAAAATCAAGGAAAAACCATCAAGAACAGAAAAGAGCTATTGCACCACTATCCTAAAACCCTTCTACACACATACAACTTCCTGCAGAGCCAAGCCCTGATGTGTGCAGAATTCACAGCTTAATGACCTATAAATTCACATGGATATGGGGTCATTCAGCCCAAGAAATTGCAAAGATGCTCTTTGGTAGAAGATCATGTAAGAATTCAGCCATCTTTCACAGGATTGTGAGGACTATTTTACTGTAAAAATCAAGAGATGTGTGTTGTTTATTTTGAGATAGCTCCTTAYGTGCTTTATACACCCCTCAATTCCACACCAAGGAGGGTTGATCCCTACATTAAGTGAAACCCCTCCATTTTAGAACAGCAGTACCATTAAGATCAGTGCAGCACCCTAAGTGGAAGGGCTCTGAGATGTCTTACATGGCTCCAGCAGAGATCATTCTACTCAAAAATGCAYTTAACTGAGTATTTTTCTATTGCTYAGTTACATTAACATACAAACCACAGCTCAGCCTTTGAAAACAAGCCTTTCTTCTGTACTTTCAGCTTCAGACATTGACTAGGGAAAATGATTTTACATCATTGAAACAGAAATCAGTTCAGTGGTGACTATTTAGACTGCACTCAAGAAAGGAAGGGAAAAGGGAGCTCAGCAGTGACCACACTGGACAGAGGCATACTTGAGTTTGTACTGCCCTTGGCAGAGGATAGCTGAGAGAGATCAGCTGAGAAAGAAAAAGGCCTCTACCTCTGAGGTGTGACAAAACAGCACAGCTCACAACTCCACACAATTTCTGAAGACAAATATTAGTGAAGCATTTTAGTAGCTTCACCCTCCAACTCTCCTGCCCCCAGTCTCAGCACTCAGGGAAGCAGGATAGGATTCTACTGTACTTGGAAAACACTTCCTAAATGCTACCTGAAAAAAAACCAAACAGCATACATTGAATAGTTGAGAAAATAAATTCTATATATTACTTCCCTAACATCATCTTCTGGCAAATGCAAGTCCCCTTATTTTGCATCAAAATTATTAACTAATCTAGGCAGAATTTTTCAAATCAGTGCAAGATCCAAAGCCCTGTTATCCACCTCTTCCACTTTTAACTGCTTAGCCTCTAAAATATCCCTAAGCYTTCCTGTATTCCTCTGATTTATATCAGAAGTACAGACCAGTGCTCAAGTGATTCCAGATTTCCATTTACTTATTTCATGTGTTGGCCCCTGCAACTGCAAATTGGCTGTTGCATCTCACTGGTCCATAAAAGGCAAAAAAAAATTAAGCTGGACTTATTGTCTTAGCAAACAGAGCAGTCATCTATGCCTTCCCATCACACCATTTGAAAGCAGATTTGTACCCTTACTCAGGATGCTAAGGAATTTTTGCAGGTAGAGAGAGTTCCATGCAATGCACTGTTCCAGCATGATCACGTTGGACAGTGTGAATAGGGATGAAAAGGCCTTCTACCCATTTTAAGATGCTTAAAATAAGGAATCCCACAGCTCTGGCAGCAAATCTCATGGTTTAAGTGGCATAGTCTTTGGAGCAGAAAATCTTGCTTTACAATCTTGTGAAAACTTAATAGAATRTTATAAGCAACTCTGACTCTGGTGCATGGCTGCTGCTCCAAAAATGTGGCAGAGCCCACCCAGCTCACGCTGCCTCCTCGTGGCTTCGCAAGCCCCAGGTCCCACAGTGTGGCCTGGTCTCCAGCATTTGCCTTCACCMTCCTCCCACTGGCAACCATCAAGAACCACGAGCCCAACTATAAAAAGTTTAAAGAACCTACAAAACACACTAAGACACACACTGTTAAATCCTTTCACTTCCCTGCGCCTACTTAAGGATGAACAGGCTGGCACTGGGCTGTTCCCACATGAACAAGCAGATGGAGTGTAACCTTTCAGGAAGGCTTGCACTCACCCTCGTAGGAGATTAGAGATGTTAATCAAATGGCATTAAACAGCATTGATAGACAAATGTGTATTTACTGGACCATCACTTTCAGCTGGGACAGCTCTCAGTTGTGCAACTTCCTGYTCTCCAGTCACCCTCCAAAAACCCCAACAGACACAGCAAGAATGCAACTATAAAACAGATTTTTATGACTATTTTATCTCTAGAGAAGACAGTTAAGGTTACCAACCCAGTTTGTCACCCTTTCTCATCTCCAGCTGGTCAATAACTTCAAAGAGAGATTCCTCATTGTGGAAGCACAATGAAGAACTACATTATAACTACTACACCTCAAATGAGATAACTGGTCCTCAACCCATTGGTTCAAAAAAAAAACAGTCTTGCCCACTACCACATGTACCAAGTCTTGCACTAGATCTGCTTACATCTGAATGTTGCACTTCACTTTAAAATGACAGCTGAAAACTTACAAAAAAAGCATCTGTGTTACTAAATATGTTCATAGCATACTGCACTGAGAGCTTCCCAGTTATGGCTCAATTATCAGAAACATGTCTGGCTATCAAAATTATTTACTAGTRGAAATTTTAACATGGTCACAGGCAGACCTGGAAATTTTAACATCTGTACAGTCACCCAGAGCATAACCTTACCCAATACCAGAATAAGATCTATACTGTGAGTAACACTAATAGATATAAATTTTTAAGGATATTTTCAGCTTCGTAATGGCCATACTTATTTTATGAAAGCATTTGCACTCTTCTATAGAAAGTCTAACACAGACTACCCAACATCTACTAATACCAGCAGCAAGTAACTCATCTATAGCAGAGACATTGACACCAGACATCTTTCTTAAATTGTGCCCACAGAAAACAACAACAGAACTTGCATTAATTCAGCTCTTGTCCAGAACCTAAGGACTACCCATGCAGCAAGTCTTTAACACCCTCACATCATCCAGCAATATCTTGGCTCTTTGATGTACCTTTGTTTTGAACAGATTAGCTTAAAACCTATATAAGAACATGTTCTCCACAGACTGTTAATATGAATATAAGTGTGTCCAAGTTCATGCATAATTCTAACAGAAAACACTACAAAAGTATCCTAAGAATGCCCCAAAAGCATGAGTCTTGTGCRTAACGCACACAAACACCACCAGAGMAGCCTCTCTAACCTGCACACAACTCCTGCTCTAAGCTGGTGGAACAGCAGGACATGCATGCGCCAATCTGTTCTGATATATACAAAAAGCTTTGTAAAGAAATATCTCTTGTTCATTTCAACCAGAACTAGCAAAATATTTAGCAAATATTTTTAACGTGACCATGGTATAGATTGGAGGGGGAGGAGATGGGGGTGAAATTCATCACTGAAAATGGGCTTGATTCTACTCCCTTTGGTGTAAGGGTTTATTTTCTGGAAAGAATTAAACACACAGTAGCGTTAGTGCTCATCAAATCAAAACTCAGGATGGTAAAGGCAACGAGTCAGAAGAGCATCAGCACACTTCTGCAGAAGAGCACAGATTATGCAAGAACCACTTCGTAGGAGTTAACTAAACAGATATGCCAAGTAGCTTGGAAAGATACAAATTAAGTCTGTTTATCCTGGGGATGCTGCCTCAGTTGTGTTTTTTTTCTCAGGATTTTTGTTGACACAAGCAACTTCAAAGCATTATTTCCACTGTTTACAYTAAACAAAACACTCCCCATACTATCCCAGCGACCTCCTTTCTGGGGAGGGGGGAAACAAGACCTGTAATATTGGTTCGGCATTGCYTTTTCATGAACTATTACTATTACCTTGATATCTGGACATCAACATTCAAAAGGTAGGATTTTTTTTTTTTTTGGCAAACAAGTCAGATCAGACTTTTGATCCCATCTCAGAGAGATGACCAATCTGGTGACAGCACTTTCAGTCAGGAATAGAATTTATATTCTCCAAGTCACAGTCTAAAAAATGCAAAAGGTGAAGGTTGAGCTGAAATCAATACTTAAAAGTTTTCCACATCAGTAACATTCTATTGTGAGTTTTCTGCTAAAAGACAAAAAAAAAAAAATTACTAATTTCACATGAATAAAAGGACAGACTGGATTTTCTACAAGAAAAAATATTTTAAGAATTAGCTACAAAGTAGAAAAAAGTGTGGCTCCTAAACATTCCCAAGCACAACCTATCTTCCTATTCCACAGTCACACAGGAAATGCAGTATCTCAACACCAAATGCTGTTTCTTTTCAAACCTCAATCAAGCACAGGAATGATTTGTACTCAGACATTTCAAATGTCCAAACACTGGATAGCATATCACTAGTCTTACTGAAGGTTAATTTTTGTAACTTCTGGAACAGCCATCACCAGCATTTCTTGCAGCCAAGTCCAGTCTGGATCAGCACTGTCAATTCTAATACTTGCTCTCCAAAGGAACTTTGAGTCAAGTGAGCCAAACACAGGTCTGGGGGCTTGCCCTCTCCTTTTTTTGTTTCAGTACTTCTCCCCCTCCCCCAGGCAGCCTGCTTGCCATGGAAAAAGCTGACTTCAAGGCAAGCAAATTCCATTTCCTTCCCCAGGAACTCTGCAGCGAGTTTGTACAACTTCCTCATGAACAACCCAGAGGTGCAAAGTGAATAAGGAAGAAATTAACAAAGATCCTGGGAAGATCCAGGACTCATTGTCAATACAGGTTTAAGGGCAGACAGACAGTCTGCAGATTTATCTKTTAGAAACAGACATTATAAAGTCATATTAGGGAGCTTTACTGAAGGARTAAATCACCCCCATTTGGGGGAAACATGGGGGCTGGGAGTAAGGACAGGGTAGTGGGCTTTTTTTTGAAACTGGAAAGATCTTTCAGCCACTTGCATGCAAGAAGCTGGTCTGCTGAATTCAGAGACCATCCACCACACAAAATCATAAAGATGCCCATCCTCTAAATCCTGATTTTTCATTTAAGGAGCAAGCATTGTGAGTCSCAAACAAAAGCCTTCCCTTTAGAAACCAGGGCCAAGCAATCCCATTTTTTCAGGAGTGGAAGGCTGGGTTAGACTACTGCAAACATCAGCAGCAGATAGCAGAAAGCAGTTGAGCAAGTTGAAGTTTTCTATTTGAGAGCAATTACAGCAGTTATACTCCTCTTGGCCCAGTCACAAAAGCAGGATGATGTTTACAAACTCTGGAGCCCCACTGTTGTGTGAGGGGAGCTCTTTATGGATTAGCCCCACCTGACAATCTTCAGGAAGTCTGCAGAACCAGGGAGGGGTGAGAGGGGCTATTTTTGCCATGGTTAACAGACAACAGGCTGGTATCTCCACCTACATGAGCCTGAACACTCATTCCACTCCCCCACCAAACTAAGCAAAACCTAAGCTGGAGGGGTGTGTATGTGTGTGTGTGTGCATATGGGGGTGGCTGAGGGAATTCTGGACTATTAAGATAATTTCAATGYAAAAAGAGCACAAATAAAAACAACAGGTGAATAAGACTCACTCCTGCAGTTAATATATCAAATTTAACACTCAGGTAAGAGAGACTCCAGGCAAAGAAAAATATCCAGCAACTAGGTGGAAGAATCCTACCAACTAGCTGCATGTATCTGAAAGACAAAAGAGCTTGAAGGAGGAGCTCAGAGGGGTATTACAACACCTATTTGGCASTGCCTGGTGTTTTGGGAAACAGGAGCACAGTGTGCTTCTCTCCAGGGTGATCAAACTCTCAGGACCCTGGCATACCTTACCAGAGAATACATGCATAGTAATTCCTTCATTTCCCTTCCATTTCAGGTGAAAGTTTGAAGGTACTCTGATTCTGCTGCAGTGGCAGAATGCAGCTGAAGTTTCTCAGTGTGAAGGGGTTTTTATATGTCACGGGACAGCAAATATTTCAGCTGTGGAGTTCTTCACATCATCTCAAGTCACATACTAGCTTTAGAAATGCCTGTAGAAACAGTGACCCATTTTTACAAGGGCCCAAGATGTCATGACAGACTAAAGCTCCTCATGGCAGGATGTTAATACATCCTCAGACCACATAAAAGCAAAGTGACAGATCTCTGGAGATCCATCTACATGTGAGAAGCTAAACCATGGGAATAAAGACCCCACAAGCTTCCTGCAACTTAGCACCCTAGGCAGAAACTCCAAGCAAATCTCAGCCCAGTCAACCTTGTGACAAATGGCAAGTCAGAGATGGCACATTTGGTTCAGCAATGGCCCTGACCTCTGAGCACCCTGTCAGACAGCTGCTGCAGCCAGGGCAGCACCACYCCTGAGGAAAAAGGAAACTGCACCCCAGTTCCACCTTCCACAGTGCCAAGAGAAAGCYGTTAGCTTCTCATTTAAAAACACTGCAGGAGATGTGACCAGGCAGCAGTCAGGTCAGGAGCTCATCTGAAGAACAGCTCTGCTGGCCACTCTCAGCTAACTAAAGGGGCATTAAAGGTTCTAGAAGAGCCCCTCCCTGTTTCAAAGCAGTGCCTTGTACCATCACACACATAGCAGTAATGCTAGTCCAAGGGAGCAAAGCAGTGCTTGCCTCTGCTTTTTATAGCTGTCTGCTATGCATCCCCACCCCATCCATCCCCCTTCCCCTGATTCCGGCATGTGCACATCTCTGCTGTGCTCAGGAAGATTAAGTTCCAACTGTGAAGTCCCAGCTGCCAACTGTGGCTGTTTAAATTCTGAACCAACACTGTAGGATTAACTTCCAAATCATCTGTTTTCCATGTATTTCCAGACAACTTCCAGAAAAATAGAAGAAGCATCAGTGAAAATTCAGTTACTCAAGTACAAGGACTCCCATGACAACTTGCCTCTCTCGAGATTTTCCTCTCTCCAGATTCTCCAAGAAATGAGAATATCAATGTTTAATACGAATCCATGCCATAAACTGTCGGTTTTCTTGAACTACTTCTATTTTACTGCAAATGCCTTCTGCCTGTGCCATTTCTAGGCACCTCCTCTGTGACACAAGTCTCGACAAAAGTATTGGCTTATAAAACTAATCAATAGGAGAKATTATTTTTTCCCTGACTGAATAAGCAAGTTTAATGCTTATGAAAAAAATAATCGATTTCATCTTAGATGAATGACCAGTAACGTTACTGCAGTTACTAGAACAAGTGACATTCTATGTAGTCTTTAAACACCTTCTTAGTCTTATTCTTTTCTCCTTCCATGGCATCTTTCAGAATTCTTTGTACCAACTATCATAATAAGATTACAGTGTTGCAAATCTCATTTTAACTTCCAACCCTGTTAAATGTAAACTAATTTTCAGAGGGCCCCTCATAAACAAAGTCACAGGTATCATTAGCACAGGGTTATCTGTGCAAATCTGTATTGATAAGCAAGGTTTCACTAAATACATCTTTTGACTTGCCAGTTCCACAACCAGCAACTCCTTCAATCCACCAAAACCATCTTGTTTCTTCCAGCCAAGCGAGTTCCCTTCACAAACTCAACACAAGTTGATCACAGTAACAGATCTGCCTCCCACTCTCACCCATGTCTTGATTACTTAATATTCACAAGTCAGTTGAAAAGAGTACCCTGGATAGGAAAACAAGTCAGAGAAAAACAAAAATCCTCCAGAAGGGGGGCTTGTAGAAGTCAAAGGTTCAGAGAAATGCAAGAAGGAGGAACAAAGAATCAAATGATTTCCACGAGAAAAATGAAAGAGTTGGGCAAAACTCCTCAGCCTGGAAGAGACAACAGGAGTATGTGACAGAAGCCTAAATTCTTCAAAAGGCCCTGGGATGGGTCAGGAATAGATCATCTGTTCCATGGTCTTGACAGGAACTAAAAAGGTATGAAAGTAAGTCAGCAAGAAATGAAGTCAGAGAAGATGGCACTTTAGGCAGAATTTGGCAAAATGCTACACAGGTGGCCCAAAGGCAAAGTGGTTTTCAGAGTTTTGGGGGTCCAAGGCTAGACTGGCACAAACACTTTTGKAGAGACCAACCACAGCTATTTCCAGAGGCTCCCAGGTAGAAAACAAAGCTAGGGAAAATGAAAAGTATTTTTCTATATTCTTGCACTTAATCTCCAATGAATATTTGTTTACATTCCCTGAACTCTAGTTCCAGTACAGGTGTGGTTCTAAAGCAAGTATTTCACTTCTTCTGATGGTTCACATTAAAAAACTAGAAAATGCTAAAAAAAAAAACAAAAAAACAAAAAACAATTACACTTTGGAGTCTTTCACACCTGCCTGAGCCATTACCCTCTATACCTGGGTAATCAAAATTGTTACCAATGAGTATTTGAGGGGAAAAAAGGAAGCCAGGAAAAATAAAGCACAATTCTGAGATACAATTATAAATCTGATTTAGAACTCCTCTTTGAAAACCATGACAGAAGAAGCCATAATTGAAAAATCAAATCCAAATTCTCCTTTCTGCAATACTGAAATGTCACATGAAATAGAAGAAATGCAAAAATTAACCAACCCATACCTGCCGTTCAGTCAGGTACCTGTTGCAGTAAATGCAACAAATGCTATTCAGAAAAAAAGACAAGCTAAAGCTACTAACTGGGAGATCTTATAATTTAGAATAAAGGTTTAGAGGACTGTAGGCTTCTGAAACTTCCCCTGAGGAAAAGGTAATCCAGACAGTCTTTTARCAATGATTAAGTCAGGTGACACAAAGCAGAACATACTGTCATTCAAGGCAAGACAACAGAAAGGCTCAAATACAGCAGGCACTTATTTCTCTAGAGGAAGATTGACAAGTGTCAAGTGAAATACTAAGCTTAAAGATTTCATAGCAATTTCTCACACAAAAATTCATCAGCACATTTGTGACAAAAAGCCTGGCTTATCTATAAGAAAACCAGTACTTGTTTTAGGGAAGACTGGCAAACCAAGGTTTCACACAGAAAAATAACTGAAATAATTTGGCAATTTTTCTCCAAACTTCAGCTATTTTATTTACACTAGCCAAAACCAATCCCTACTGGCTTCTGTGTGGCACAGATGAAGGCTGTTGCTATTCCTAATTAACCACCCTCCACTGAGAAAGTGATTCTGCACAGTCTACGTGTGTCACTGAGCCAAGTGTCACACCAGCCACACATGTTATTCCATACCAGCTGAAGAGCAAGCAAGAAACACTTCCCCCATTAAAAGATGGGCTTCTAAGTCACTCAGGAACCAGTCTAAGGAACAAAACAGCTTTCAAAACATCATCTATATTCTCCAGGGAGAATTAGGGGAAGAACAGAATAGGAAGGAAAAATATTAGGTTAGCATGACTGGCACAAAAGCTGTTAAGGAAAGAGCATCTGTGACAGTCTGGAAATAACAAATAAAAAAAATGTTAGAACTTAAAAGCTGAAAGGGAAAGAAAAGTACAAAAAAGCCACAGACTTGCTACAGAACTTCCCCTGACTTGACTGAGCCACCCCAAACGCACAGTACTATCCATAAAACACATCTTCAAATATTATAAAGAATCCCTGCCATTACTCAAGATCCCAGACACAAACTACAGGAAGAACCAGTCACTTCACAGCAAACCAGGTTAATTACTTAAGATTTCTGAAAGATGTTTCCAGATACTCTGCATGAATATCCAGATTACTCCTGATAAATGGAAACAGCCATCAGTTCTACTTCAATATCTGAGTGCCTGACAGCTGCTACAGGCTCAGCCAAGCCTCAGACAACACAGAYTCAGAATTTGAGCAGAGATCAGAACCCTTAGTGACCTCAGGAAACACATTTTGGACCAAAGCAAACAGGAGTAGGGATGCAGGAATTAAGACTTCACAGGCCTTCTGGAGCCACACCTATATAGAGATAAACCTGTTTCTGGTAATCTTCATTTGAACTTAGTAAAAAAAAAAAAAAAAAAAAAAAGAGAGCAGCTTTTAAGGTTGTGGAATGTGGAAAATAGGCCTCAACAAAGGCCAGCTTCTCCCAGCAGCCTGAGCACAATAAGGCTCTGTTCATACATGACCACTCTGAGAGAAAACACTATAAAGAAGGATGACACGTACATAAAGTAAAATCCACCTGAAAACAGTCTTAAAYCACCCTGYTCATCAYTTTGCTTTTTTTTTTCAAACAGCTCATCAGAGATAATGATGAGCACAGAACACAAATGAGTTACAGAAGAACCACTGGTCATCCTTCCTATGGGCACAGCTCCCCTCTGCTAATTTATCCAAGATATCTACATAGACTAAACCTTTATGAAGTCTGATTAAAAGTTAACAAATATCTGGGCATCCTTTGATATGGGTGCTACTGTGCCAGTCCCAGTGAGGTTTCTCAAAAGCATRTTGGAATATAAAACAGCATCAGTAAGCTTTCCTTCTACACCTTAGAAGAAATGAGATAGTAGAGACACCAACCAATTACCAACACTATTTTAAGTGTAACAGGTACCAGCCAAAAGAATAGGATTTGGTATGGAACACTACAACCACACAAAAGGAAGAGACAATGTCCTACAAATATCTCAGTTTGTATTCCACCTCTCTCTCAAACAGGAGAGCCTAGTTAACCACCCCCAGTTACATTTACCTTTTCTAGAGTTCTAGAACAAAAGCAGCAGAAAGGAAAATGAAATTAACAACATGTGCATCAAACCTGAAAACACAACAACCTTAAGTAACAGCCTCCATCCTATTCAGGGAGAWCACAAGGTGTTGATTTTTAACTGGGATTAGAAATTGAAATTAAATTAGAAACTATATACAAGAGATCAGAGTAGCAAATCCTGTAATGTTTTTGCTGACATCCAGTTTTAGTGAACAAAAAAAAAAATCAGAATCCACTGTTTTAGATGGAGGATCATAGGATTCAGTGCCAACAGACATTTTGCCTGATCATTACATTAAAGGAAATAAACAAGCTACATTTTGAGATACTTTCATGACTTCACAGCTAAAAAAATCCAGTCCTCTCCACCACAGCTAGAGCTGGCACTAGGAGTTTCCAGAAATCCACCCAGTTAATCTAATAGCAAAGAATAGAAGAAAGTATTGATGAAATTAGAGAATAGAGTAAAAAAGCCTTTCAGAAAAAGACATGTCCAAGCAGGGCACCAGGCAGACAGTTGGGTACCATCTGAGCATCACTCTATTAGATTTAAGAGGAAGCTTTCAGCCTTGCTACCACCTTTGAACTGTTTCAGACAAACTTGATATTAACCAAGTATCCACATCCCACACTTTTCCTAAAGTTTTGGAAGAAGTCCAAGATAAATTAAGCCCATTATACACACACTTTCTTGTTGCATTAATGAAAGTGTAGCTAGATTGTCTCTTTTGAAGTGGATGTAACAACCATGAAGAYCCATTAACGGTTAGCGCAAGACTTGTTTTACGCTAATATTTAGAATTCAAAGATGAACTAGTAATTAATACTGCTCTTCCCCTCCCCTCTGCACTCCATGTGGCATGGATATTAGTGTCCTCTGGGCACTTCAAGCCATGCTTCATTATAATTTCAACTTGAAGTCAAGAGGGAATTAAGCTAACTATGTAATAACATACTTTAATTATTGTTCTAAACACAGAACACCTGCATGCACTCTCTTTTGTATTGGAAATATGCATACTAAGAAGGTAAGCAAATACATAAAAAAACAGATATGCCCCCAAGTTCTATGTATGCAAAGTCCCCAGGAACAGAGAGTAGTGTTTTAATCTTAATCCTTTTAAATAATGTTAYGGTTGATAGCACTGCAATCTTTCCCTTTGTTTTGAAAAAGCAAATGCCCACAAAACCAATTYCAGCTAATGAGCTCTGGATGTCTTGCCTTAGGAAGAGGAGAGGCCCACACCCAACCACTGCTCCCAAGGGAGCAGAGATTGTGGTGCTGTTTTTCTAAGTCCTCTTMAACTCCCCGATCACTCCTACCCAACAGAGTCACCTCAGGGCTCTTTGGGCAGCAGCAGCCACAGCCGAAAGGGGACACAGCCACAGCCTCCAGTGGCCCACAGCGATGGCAGCAGCTGACTGATCAAACCCTCACACAGCTCTGAACAAGATCCATCGTTTATCTCCCATGGTTTTGGTTCTGAGCACTGGTATCACCACAAGCTTTTCAACATTAAGAAACACAAATGTCTGTTAAACTGCTGTATGAGCTACAACAGCTTCAGTCAATTTGAACTTCACATTTCCACAAAAGGCTCATCAGACAGAGGGTGGATCTGCTCATGGCTATTAGSACAAGTGTCATTAATCCAAAAGAAAGGGACAGTGCACCTAAACTCTCCTTCATTTCAGTCCCAAGCAAAAAAACCAGCTCAGTTTTCAAATTCTGCACATGCTAAAAAGGCTGGCAGGGAAACAAACAGAAACAAAACACCTTATTTTAGGTCTCTGTGAATTTGCCGGAATAAGTTGAGCAGAAAAATAAGAGTCACCACTCTAAGAGTGGGTGCAAGTTCTTTCATGTAGATCAACACACACAAGGAACTTGAACAAAGGATTAAACAGGGATTATGCACAAAGTTAAATATACATGGTAGAGCCAGAGTTTAGCTGTGAAAAAAACTAAATTTATAAACACATTCCTGAAGCAAATGGTTCCATTGTCATTCAGCAGCAGGACTGAATCTTCTGAACAGTACTTTGTGGCTACAGTAAATCTTTATCAAATGTTTGCAGCACCAACCAATGCAATGGAATTAAYTACTATTAAAATTGCTTACAGCAGCAAACAAAAACAGCATAAAACAGCATATGTARCCTAGAATTCCAAGCTATCTACTTGAATATATGACAAGCAAGACATGATCAATCCCACCATAACAAAGCAGCATCAGAACTTCAATATCCAACCAAATATTTCAGATTAATGTAAACTGGAGGGGATCTGATGCAGCTTTACATTATTACAAATCAGACAAAACCCATAAACGGGCACACCCTTGCAAGGAAAGCTTTGTAACAAGAGTAGCAAAGCACATGAAACAGCCTCTGAAAGCAAGCAAATGTCCTGTAAATTTACTCTAAGCACGTGAATTCAGAATGCTTCTCTATTTTTCCCCTTCTCCTCCCACTGACATGGATCTGGAAGCTATGAAAGGGAGATTATCTCAGCAAGTCTTCACATTTATGTCGTTGTTGACCCCTAGTTACTCCKGTGGTGGGTAACAATGTTACAGCTTTCCTCACAAGGATGAGTATCAATGGAGAAAGAATAAAGCCATGGAAAGCAGGCCAATATTAAAACAAGCCAGAGTAATTTTGTCAGCCCAAAGCCGGAGCCATAACTCAGGAGTATGTCCTAGTGACTACTTCACAGTTTCAGCACTTCATTTGCCCCAGCCTCCCTACTGTTCTGACTTCTCCAGATTCCTTGGCAAGCTGAAGTTTCACAAAGTACCAAATCTTGAAAATCCATCCTAATGGCTTAAGGACAAACAAATTATCGCTGATTGCAAGCTGCCACAAGCCAAGACTATCCTTCCTGTCAGCCAAAGCTTATTTTGTTTACCTTACATTTGCAGTGATCAGGGAGTAGATCTGAACAGCTTGAGGAGCTCTGCAGATACGCAACAGTTTGTACTTCTGCTTAAGCCCTGTGACAATTAATGTTCTGACAGTCCTCAGTCCAGGACATGCAGTGTTAGAAAARGGGAACCTCAATTCTGGAAATTAACCTCTGAAGAATTGCCACCAGCTGGGTTTGGGCAACCACTTAACCTCTCACAGAACAAGAGATGAGTGGTTTATAGCTTGGAAGTATCCCCAACCCTGAAGCTATCACAGCTGAACAGCAAACATCAGAAGGCACTGCAGGAGCACTAAATATTTGACAGCAGCACCTTACGTGTCTGTGCAAGTCTAAACACTTCATTTTCCCTACTTCCTTCCCTTCCTCACTTTCTGACAGGAGAAAGCATCAATATGTGTGGATGAATCATGGAAAAACACTCTGTTCYACAAAGCCATCCAACAGCCAAATACAACACTAAAATATTCTGGGCCTATATATAAATATGTAATTTAAACAACAGTTTATAAACAAGACAGAGGTGCTATCAGGTCACTGTTGTGTGCAAAAACCAGTCAAACTGACGGGCAGCACATGAATACACCAGCCCTTAACAGCCCAAGTAAGCACACACTCTGACTTTTAGACTTTGCTAATTACATKTAGCCAGTTACAAGGAAAAATTCCATGCTGTGATACAAGGAAAATAATGTCACTGAACCATAAGAGAGTCAGAACTATCAAAATCACCACTTTTTTTTTTTTTTTCAACGTGGTATAAGAGAAAGGAACTGTAACTAAAATTATGAAGCAATAGCACAGGTTACCAGACCAGTGTTATTAAAATTGTCCTCAATCATCAGGAAGAACATTAAATGGTACCAAAAATTGCATACCCCAAAAGAACTTCTACTTCAGTAGATTGAGTGAAGATCAATAATTMAGCTATTTAAATATTTCTCAACTTACTGCTTAAAGCATGTGTCAATCACGTCTTCCAAGTATGAACAAGTTCCCTAATTAGATCTTAAGTTCTCCAGCTGGAATCCAGGACCTATTACATTAGAAGAGTAGCTTCTGTCTTAAAGTAGACTGTTGAACTTTATAATGCTATAAACAGAATCATACATATTCAGGAGGAAAAAAAAAAAAGGAAAGAACCCTATTTGATGTTTTAGTTTAACTGTTAGCTCATACACTAACTCCCTGCAATTTACATGAAGGGTAAAGAAAGCTAGCTCTACCCAAAACTAGCACTTTTCTACCAACAATAGGGTACTGCATCAATATTAATATCTCCTACTCACTAAGGAACGAAAATGTAAAATTTATCCAGTTGGAATGTTATGTTTGAAGTTATTTAAGGTGGTGTATGTTCATAGTACAAGAAAGCACTGGAAAGACTCAGTGGACTATCTGGAACTACAAGAGGCACTGCAAGAATAATTTAAATGTTAAAATAATCAAATAGTAACATCCTAAACAAAGCCCACCAGAACACATCCTGCTGAGAGCAAGACATATTTAATCAGGACTCTCAAGCCCAAAGCAGGATGTAAACAGATTGCAGTTTGTGTACTAATACTGCAGTCTTATCTCAGATTTAAAAAAGAAAATAAACCAAACAAAGAAAAGCCAAAAAAAAAACCCCCAACAAGTTCAGAGAATGAGCACCTGTGCATCTGTCCAAGTGGCATATAATTGGTTACTCAAGGACTATTAGGCTGTTTCTTAGCAACCTCTGCAAGCTCTAATCAAGTAAGACTAAGATTGTCATTTAGCCTTGAAATGCCTTGCCCCTTCCATCTAATGCAGCATTCATTTCAACCACAGATAAAATCCAGGCTTACTATGTTTTTCAGCTCTGAGTTCTTATTATCAGAAGATCTTTGTATTAAATATRCTTTTTACACTTTATTTAGCATCTGAAACAGCAATAATAAACACTTAATTTTTCTCCTTTATATACAACTAAAGGCTATCTACAACTCTAAAGAAAACCCTTAGGAATAGTTTAATAAATTAGCATAAGGTATAGCTCAACTCTTAAATAATGTTTTATAACTGTAAATCTTTCCCCAAATATAATTACAAGAAAAACTGTTAATATCAAAAGCAGCAGTAGAGACATTTCAGATAAGTAGCAAGCATTCCTCTCAGAGCTAAATGGTATTTAAATATTTGGTGATGCTGAAATGTGTCTACTATGCTGCACACATTGGATTACTAAAATTAACTTTATCTTTGAGCAAAATCTGACCATCAGACCAAGAAAAAAAAAAGCCAAAAGCACTGGAGTAACTGAAAATAAACTCATCTGTTCAGTCCTAGTCTAGCATCACTGCTTGTCTGCAGTATCAATGGACAAATGACAGACTCTGCTAAAGACAGCACTCATTTATGCAGAGTATTTTTCCTTGCGTAGTAACCAAAGGCTGTGATTAACTCAAGGATGGCCACCCCTCCCTAACTGAAGGTGATGTACTCCAGAACCATCACACCTTTCTCCTCAGCTCCCTTCCTTCCCAACAGGTCTCCCTGGGGGTACAGAAGGGAAGGAGCAGCTCAAAGGGAGCCCCACCACCCCACGAGAAGCAGAAGGTCAGTGKTGTCCAACAAGAAGAGGCAGAGATGTTCTCAGCTCTCCACACTGGTTCATTCCCCAGCCCTGGCAGCAGGGGTGGGGTGGGGCAGGGTGGTCAGGCTACACCTCCTGCTCCTGTGAGAGCTSAGCAGCTCAGAAGCTCTGAATGGACACAGCACAAGGCTGCCAGCACCCACCTCTGACCGCAGATTGACCCGGTTTAGACACCCACTAGCCAAAGACAGAGCAGATTTCCAGTAAAAAGCCCATCAAAGGTTTATCACAGTGCAGAAGAAGAGGGGAAYGGTGGAATTACTGCCGAGGAACAGCAGCAACTATCCTTCGGGAACACACTTGGATAAGCATCAAGGAGCCAGGAGCACTGCCAGGATACCCAGGATACCCTCATTCCTTCCAAACTGATGCTCTCAWGCTCCTTCCACATCAGAGGATTACTGCAGCTAGAACTGCAGAGGAACAAGGGAAAGCAAACGGGTGTTCTGGCAGAAAAGGCAGGGTCACTTTCCASTCTCTTCAGAAGGCTGAGCAGCTCTGAAACAGAGCAGGCAGCCGAGCAGGACGCACACAGAGTTGACAAAACATCGGACTTGTTTYCAGAGCAGGGAGGGAAGCTTTCTGGCACACAATAACCTAAAGCTCATGCAAATGACAAAGTATACAATGTGATAATAGCTGCTTTATGAACTTAGGGAAGTTTTTAAAGTATTTTCATAGCATGTATTTCAGAGGTAGCACAAAGCACCTAGAGGAAAAAAAAGCAAATAATCAGACTACACAAAAAAAAAAGATGAATTCCACTCATCTCACCTACACGTAGTGACTCCAAGGCATTGCTCAACAGAGGGGCCAAGTCAGTCATTGGCCCWCAGGGGACAAGACAGAAGTAATTTTCCAAGTTAAAAACCAAAATCATTATTTACTTCACACATCTTAAACCTCCTTCTCATACAAGAAAAACTTTGTGGCAACAATACATATTAATAACAAATACTCTAAAAATTCACTGAACAATTTTTGGCATTTTTTAAATCCAGAAAGTGTAGCTATTCCACATTATTAATTGTTTGACAAAAGCTTAATTTTTTRCAGCTTTTGTGCTGAAAAACAGTGCACCCCCCAACAGTTCTCAAAGCAAGTTGCATTTGCACAAGGAATGCAAAAACTAGCTTTAAAGACAGGAGGCAGCTTCTGCCACACAAAGCTCTTCAACATCTACACTAACACTTGAACCTCACASGATCACTCAAGACACCTAAAATACAGTGGGCACACAGCCCAATCAGGCCAAACATCACAAGTCTGATATAACACAACCAATTACAGTTTTACCCCAACTACGTTAAAGATAAACTTGACTGTTTAAGATTAAAGTTACAAGTGGTCATGTCTCCAGCAAACCTTTCCTATGCACACTTTATTGAGAAAACAGTATTTGGAACATCTTTAAACAACCCAGAGACAGCATTACAAAGCCTCCACTGCACTGCAGTGAATCAAATGTGCTCTGCTTCTACCTCACCCTCTCCTCCAGCTCACATCCTCTCGTGTAAGAGTAATCCTGACTGCTTTAATACCTATTCCATTTTCAGTCAAAGATTTAATGCCCACACCAGCTGTGTGGCTAGGAGTGTAGCATTTCACAGATAGGCTGGCTGGAGCACCTTCTGGAATAAAGATTAGAAAGCTGACAAGAAGTGTACAAGCATACCACTCTCAGTGGCTGGGAGGTGAGGGACTTAGTCTGCAAGTTTTCACTTCAGCCTCAGTGTTTCCAATAAATAAGCACATGTTTATTTAAGGAAGCTTTCAAGGAATATAAATAGAAGTGTTCTTTACTATCTGACCATCTCTGACATTCAAAAAAACCCCAGAACTTTAAGGTATAAAGTTTAAATGGTTAGCAGAATACTGTCCTTTGAGGCATATTTATTTCAAAGACATAAGAAATTCTAGATTCAGTGACATGAATGCATGAAAGATTAAGAGTGCAAAGAGCACTTCTGCTTAAAATTAGAAGACAGATTTCCTATAGTTACATGAAACTTAAGTCTTTAGACTTTCTATTCTGGGCAAGCTGCAAATAGTTGCTGGCACACACAGCATGCCAATAATAAATCCCTTTTTCAAAGAGTGGTTCTGAAGTGGTCACCATTAAGGCCTTGGTTCTTTTTTAGAGGTGACACCTGCAGCTGCTATTGAAATCAACTGGAGTTGTCACTACCCAGCATTGCTGAAGTCACTTTCTAAAACATCACTCCGTTATCTTCTTCTAAGAAAGAGCAAAACAAAATCTGAAAATTTCCCTTTGCATTACTTGAGACCAAAGGGATGTAATTTTTTATAATAAACCATTTTCTCAACCTTTTGTTTCTRATCAAAAAGGCTTCAAGGCAAATACAGCAATGAGCAGGTGAAAGCATATAAATTCCTTGATCTACCTCCCCAAAACTAAGGAAATACAGGTCCATGTTTTCTGATTGACAGCATATTTGTTCATGATTTACAACAAGCAGGGGAAGGCTTTAAAGCTCAAGGACTGCAAGCTTTTTAGCAAAATAAGAAATATTTTGGTATGGCAGTTCCACRGGAGTCCTAGAGTCTGCTGACAAGCCCATCAGGCAGAGATACCAAACATGCACCAAGTTCAGAGGGGAAATATTAAAAAAAAAAAAATAGCCAGCAAAGCCTTCCACCTGGGGAAAAAAGGCTACTGGTAAATAAGACATTAAACATTTATGTAGATCATCAATATACAGCTATCAAGTACATTATTTATTCCATGCTGATTGCCTGTGCTAATAAAATGTGATGCATGTACATTGTAGCCCACCACCACCCATTCACACTTTGGCACAAGGTCTTGCTCTCACTTCTTATTCCCTGCCCTCAGGTCTTGCTTGGAATTGTGCTTTTGCAAGCACTTTCCTTAAGGAGTTTTTATGGAGCAATGAATAACTAGATACAGGTAAAGCTTGCTGTGTCTCCCTTGATGTTTCATTTGTCAAATTGTAATCTCTTCYACGAGAAAAACCATATCTACTATTCCTGTGGTACAGCTATGCACAAGAACCTTTTCCAGTGCTAAATGGCTTAACTTTAACCTACCTAATTTAAGCATATCTGTCTYGATGGGTTGTCATCCAAGCTGACAGGATGCATGTTTACTCTATCAGGGAGCAGAGAGTAATCTAATCCAGGATATTTTCATTACAAAGCCTCAAGATCCTGATCAGAGAGCAGCGATGGCTGTGTTGAGACAGGAGGTAGACCAACTGTGGATCCACCAGCCAAACAAAAATAGACAAGAGCATTTCCTACAGCCAGGCTATCTAGTTCCCTGGAGGCACCAAGGATCTCAGATAATGAGCTTGAAGGCTAGATGTCTTCCAGGGCGTAACCACTTTCACTTCTCAAATTAAAAGGACTAGGAGAGCTTGATGCAGAATCCTACAGTTAAGCAGACAACATGTGAAAGTGCCAAGCAGAATGCTGTACCCATTAAGCAATAAAAGCTGTAAGGTCAAGTATTCCTGCTCAGGTTTTGGCAGGGGAGGGGACGGGCTGCTTTCTAAGAAATTTAACATTTACTGCTGCAGCCAAGTTGTCCTTTCAACAGCTTTACATACTTGATGGTTCACACTCCTGTGTGTGTTTTAGATCAAGACTGAAATGCCTCCAGGCRTTTGGATGAGACTCACACATGGACTGCATATGGATGAAACTCACAGAGAGCCTGGACATGAAAATTACATGCATTTTTTATCTACCTGAATGTTAACAATACTTCAGAAGTTTGGAGAGAGATGATGTAAATCACATTTTAAATAGAAAAAAAAACCCTTAAGATTGTGCGTTAAAAAATCAGTTAGTTGCCTAATCCTAGTGAGGAAGGCAACCCTTTAGCCAAGAAATTTGCAAGAGCTGCCTGAACCTCCACCACCTCTCCTTCAGATTGGTTACACAGAGTCCTAAATAAGCACCAAGGAAAATGAGAGGTGAAAATTCTTGTTTCTGGTACTTATCTCCAAGGCCCTGAACTCTGAAGTTCTCCTGGGGAATTCAGAGTAAACAGTATCCATGGGTCCACTGCACTGCCTGTCWGTCACGCCAACATGTCAAAAACAGAGGGGCTGAGAGGAGCTAATGATGCATACTGTAATACATGATTTCAACATCCACAACTAGTCAGAACAATTCCTCTATATGACTAATTAACTGAAGTAATGGATGCCATACCAATATTTACGGTACAGGAAAAACTGTGAATTCCCTCAGGGAAAGAACAGGGTGGAGGGAAAAACCACACAYAACTCCATTTCATGCCATCCTGTAAAGAAGTACAAGAAATGGTTCCACATAACCCATCCTGCAGAACGACTAATTTTAAACCATCACCTTCARAAACAACCTCAGAAACAACCTTCAATTAATCCCAAATCTAAAATCCTGCCAATTGCTATTGATAAACATTACTGTGCCAGGTATTTCCAAAGCTTCAGTGTCTGAACAAAGAGCTTTGTGATGAGAAAAAAAACGCCCAAGACTAACAAGCCCAAACTGTAACTGAYCAGAATCAATTCTTCAAAGCTACTTGAATTCTTCTGTCTCCTTTGTTTTAAAGTTGCACATAAATTTTAATTGCATAATTTGTTTGTTAACAATCTCAAACAAGCATTAAGCTTCAAGTTTTACAGCAGGAGGCAAAGAAAAAAATGTGAGGTAGGTGGGTGAAGAAGACAGCTGTATTGTTCTAGCTGTTCCTCAGCCTCTCCCACTGCCAGATTTTTGTGGATGATGTATCCCAAGGTAGCAATTTTAAGAACTTTCTGGCACTATCCCAAGCTCCCTTTTGCAAATCAGAGATCAGACTAATGATATCAGAAAAAAAGGGACAGGAAATGGGAATAAACTGGATAACTGACACTGTTTCAAACACTGGAAGTTGCTGAACTCTGATACTGCAGCTTTACAGAAGAGATACTTGTCCGAACTGAAAAATTTTACCTCGTAAAATTAAAAAGGAAAATCAGTAAAACAAAACAGTACATTTTTCAACAAACTACTTGCTTTACAGCTACTGTTAGCCTGGGACACTGCAGTATCACAGAGGCTTCCAGAACCACCCCCCCCCTCAAGCAATTTCTACAGTAGCCTCTACGTGAGGGAGTTATCATTCACATGAGGTTCACCAAGAAGTCTGCGTATACTCCAGCTGGTTTTCATTAGTGAGGCTTAAAAATTCAAGCTAGAACTACTGAAACAAGTCMTTTGCTCACTGCCTGCATCAAAGCAAATTTGTTTCATAAGTGAAAGACACAATTTCCACTTCTCTTCACTCTTGCTCCTTCCCATCATATTGAAGGAATAGTAACTTCATTACTGCTGTATAAAAAGATAAAAACCATATGATAAAAACTATGCCCATATATTTGTTTGCTGTTTGTAAACTTGAGTAGAGAAAAAACACTATTTGAAAATAATTCTGAAATTACCTCAGGGAGTTGAAACTTAACCTAGAAATTCAATCTGCTCAAAAAAAACCTCACAATAAACTAGCACTAGAATTAAGCCTCCCCTTGCAAAGTCTCCACAGCTAATATACAGCTCTGACAAAGATGCCATGCTCCYCATCAACAGACTGAACACACAGAGTTCCAGATCTAACTACAACATGCAGGAGGGACTTCCTCCTATAGGTGCATCCTGAGACTGTTTTAAGTAAAACTACCCCACAGCTTATTTTTAGAACAGAGGGTAGGCTGGGAGAGTATTCTGCAAACCTTCCAAAAATCAGCTAACCACCCACCAGGACTGCAGTGGCACTGTTTAAACAAATTACAGCCKGCTTTGCAACAGCTGCAAGAAAAAATGGTGGAGAAAAAAAACACAACAAAACAACAAACCCCTGAGTACTTCAATTCCCTTAAAATGCTGGAGGCAATGGTACAAGAAACAGCAGCAGACAGAGCAGTGTAGGCTGGAAACACTGTGTTAATTCACCTGCAAGAGGCAGGTCAGACAGGCCTARCTTAGGACTGGGTGAGCACAGAACAACAATATCCGGCAGCTGCAAGGTAAGAATGTGCTTATTCCAACAGAGAAAAATTCAAAGAAGGCTGGGCTTAGGGACCTGCAGTACAAGGATTATCAAACTCTCCTCGTGTTTCAAGTAGCAAAACTAGAAACTGGCAAAATAAAAGCGTGAGTTAAGTTACCTTTACTTCCTCATGCAGATAACATATAAAGTTTGAGGTGCTAATGTTACTAAAATCTCCTACTGAAGAGTTTAAGATTTCATCAAGTCTGTATTAAATGGCCAATAAAGAGGAGAAAGAATCTTAATTTTCCCTTTGATCTTATAACTTTAGACCACATTCTAAATACCCTGGTTTTATGGTATCGACTATACCCGTTAACAGGAACATTTCCAAGTTCAAGAGGCCGCAGGACCAACAAAGGCCATCAAAACACCCCAACCTGGCAACCAGAACTTAAGTGCCTCTGCACAGAAAATCTTATCAGTTGTATTATTTTTTATTTTTAAAAGTTTAACTGCAGCAAACTCCCACGGCTTCAAATAGCAGTCAATCCTTACTTTGAGGGGTATAAGCATCAGGTTAGAGAGTCCCCAGTAGCAGAGAAGGTTAAATGATTTATGTAGACTGGCTTCCTTTAGCTTGAAATGCAAATATAGYTTTTTTGTCCCTGACCATTTGTAGCAGGCACTCTCCAAGTAACAAAGATCCCACGAGCTATGGTCTGAGAGGTCAGCAAGGACCATTTCATCTGTTAATCACCAGGTGCCAAAGGCAATCTGCAGGTACCGAGGCTCCCGATACGCATGTCCCACCGAGCTGGGGCACTGCACCATCCCCATTCCTCAGCACCTCGMAACTTGCCAGCTTCCACCCCGTGGCCCACTTGGACGGGCTGAGGGCAACAGCTGTGAAACTGCCTGCAGGATCCTACCTGCCTGCAGCCGGGCAAGGAGCCCAGCCTTCCCTCCCGCCGCTCCCCAGCGCCGGGCACTCTCCACACCCAGCACCCCCAAAAGCAGGAGGAAGCATCCAGCCTCCAAGGACAAAAACTGGCACCAGCCTGCAGCCCCTGCTGATACCCCATCCCTGGAAGTGTTCAAAGCCAGGCTGGATAGGGCTTGGAGCAACCAGGGCGAGTGGAAGGTGTCCCTACGTACGGCAGCGGGGTTGGAACGAATGWTCTTTAAGGTCCCTTCCAACCCAAACCATTCTGTATGCGGCGCACAGGGTGGTGGGGACTGAGGYAACAACGCACTGCGGGGGCGAGCCACAGAAACCCCCGAGACGCAGAGGGAAGGGCACGGCGGGGGCAGCCGCAGGGTCCCGCACACACAAACACACAGGAGCCCGGCACGGAGCCGGTGCCCGCGGGGTTGAGCCTGGGCTGCGCGCCGCACACTAGCCGAGATTCATCTCCATCTCTGCCCGGCCGAGGCTGCGGGGAGCGGCGGGGCCGGGGGGGGAGCGGCGGGGCCGGGGG
>NW_026623515.1:763124-764726 GCF_030028575.1 Malurus melanocephalus | reverse complement strand
CCCAAGGCAGCGCCCCGGCAGCTGGCCCCGCTCAGTAACGGGGGAGCGGGAGCGGCACCGACGGGAGCGGGCGGGGAGGGAACACCGCACAAAAAGAGAGGGTGATAACGAGAGTGCGATTAACAACCTACCGGCCAYGCGAACTGGAAGGGAATAACAATCCTGCCCGTCTCGGGGGTTCTGCCTTGGTGGGAGTATTTGTTGCTGTTCAAATAGAAAATATTTCCACCGAGAACGGGGGTAGATCCGAATCCGTAGTTGCAGGGTCCGACCGGGGTGATCTTGGCCTGATATTCCTTGAGGCAGACTTTCACGTAAGTGTCGCACTCGTCCCGGGAGCAGTCCAGGTTCTCGGGGCTTTTTATGCCATCGCAGCATTCCCCATTGAACAACTCGCCGTTTACATTCCGCACCGAGTTAAGCTGCAGCTCGAAATAGCCCGTGGACCGGGACACCTAAAAATAAAAACCGAAGGGGAGACAGCCTCGTTACTACCGCGGCCGGGGGCAGCGCCGGCAGCGCGGGGCTGCAGGTCCCCGGCTCCCCACGATAACTTTCGCCGGCTGCGGGTTTAATCCCGCCACGGCAATGTACACATATGCACATACACACACATGTATATAGCACTATATATACAGACAGAAACAAGAAATGAGCAAGGTGCAAAGGGAGCGGGAAGAAGGGAGAAGGCAGCCGCGGCGCCCCGCGGCCGGAGCGCAGTCCCCGCGCCCCGTCCCTACCTGCACGCAGGAGGCGAGGAGCAGCGCCAGGCCGAGCGCGGCGGCGCGGGGGACCCGGCTCGGCCGGCCGGCGCCCCGCATGCCTCCTGCTCCCGCTGCTGCTCCGCGCCGCCGCCTCAGAGGAGCCCGCCGAGCCCACCGGCCACGGACCGGCGGCCGCTCGCGGCATGGGCGGTGGGGGAGCCGCCCGCAGCGCGCCGGGGGGCGCAGGGCATGGGCTGCCGGCGGGGCCGCCCGGAGCGCTCCGCCGCCGACGCTCCCCTCCCGCGRGCTCCGCTCGCCCTCTGCGCCTCGGCTCCGCGGACACCCAACAAGTAGGTGCCGGAGTGACAGCTTCATTACCCATTCACCGCCGCGGCCGCYGCCTTCATATTAATGAGGGGGACGGCCCGGCCCCGCGGCCGGCGGGAGGGGCCAGCGCCGCTCCCGCCGCGGCTCTTAAAGGGCGGCGGGCGGTTCTTGCTCCGCCCTGCCCAGCCCGCAGCGGGGTCTGCCAGCCCCGGGTGGTGGAGGGGGAATGAGGGACGTGGGATACCCGTGAGCGCGGGTGGGGAACGCACAGTCGCGTCTCGGTGGGTGTTGGGTGGGCACCCAGCCTACGGTGTTGGAGAAAAAGCCACGGGATGCGTGCGACTGTGGAGGAGGAGGTTGTAGGGTGGGTGCACCTCTATTTGCGGGGGAGCAGGCGGTGTGCGCTCCCACACCCGTGTGGAACTGCCCAGGGAATGTGTAGCCAGGCATGGAAGAGTACATAGCCAGGGAATGCTTGGGGTGGGAGTACCCCAATAGTGCAGGAGCTGGCACTGCTGTTCAGGAGTGCTGGGGGAGAATCCCTTACAGCTGTAAAGGAATGCTCAGGGTA